>NW_023304316.1:19866-36643 GCF_011077185.1 Oxyura jamaicensis | reverse complement strand
GGCTGCTGCAGGGAAAGGTGACTCCATCCCAGACAGACCCAACACACTAGCCAAATGGAGAAGAGGATAAGACCCTTTTAATGTTAAAGGATGAAAACATAAGAGGCAGCGTAAAAGGACACCTCCATAATTAATTAAATCAGCTCTATCACCAGCACCCCAGTTATCAGTTCTGTACTGCTGTTAGCTATATCCTGTTATTAATTGGATTGGCTTCAAATACAAATGGTTCTTTATGCTTAATCTAATACCTAATGATTTGTTTCATCCCATTTCTGTCACACCAGGCACTGCACCTCACATTATTCCTCCAGAGACCTTGGTACACATGCAGTGGTCCTGGAAAATACTGCAGTGATGAACAAAAGCTCTGAAAAAAAAGTGAAGCCTGTGGGTTGAGATAAAGACAGTTTATTAAGATAGGAAATAATAGTCTGTACGAAACAAGTGATGCACAATGCAATTGCTCACCACCCACTGACCAATGCCCAGCCCAACCTCAAGCAGCCGGCCCCCCACCCCGGCTAGCCACCCCTATATATTGTTTAGCATGACGTCAGATGGTACGGAATACCCCTTTGGCCAGTTTGGGTCAGCTGTCCTGGGTCTGTCCCCTCCCAGCTCTTGCTGCATCCCCAGCCTGCCTGCTGGCAGGACAGAGTGAGAAGCTGAAAAGTCCTTGGCTTAGTGTAAGCATTGCTCTGCCACAATTAAAACATCAGCATGTTATCAGCACTCTTCTCGTCCTAATCCAAAACATAGCACCCTACCAGCTACTAGGAGGAAAAATAACTCTGTCCTAACTGAAACCAGGACAATGTGTTAAAAATTTACTGTAGAGACGGACAAACATCTCTCCATATTATCTCTTTCTGTGGAATGACTCATGAGAAAAAATGCAGGGGGGGTTTCTGGTAATTTTTACAAATACTTCCCAATCCTTCTGACTGACACATGAATCCAACACATTATGCTGAGACCTAATGTTTTGCACTTGGTTTCTGACTAGCTGTGTGACTCTGGCTGCACCGATGTTATTGGACAGATTGCAATCGGCAAGTCACCAGGTCTGTGATTTTTTTTTATCTGCCTACATTTACAGTCTGAAGGAAGATACTGTCTATTCATTTTTAAACTGAGAGCTTGAAACACCAATGACCTCTGCCTCCAGCGTGACATTTGCTTGCTAAGGAATGAGCTTGGTTATTCTCCCCTTTCAGGTGGCAGTTTGAAGGGACAGATTAGCCTGAGATCTGGCATGGACAGGGATAGGTGTGTTCCCTGGCACCAACCAGTGTACTCCAACTTCATGCCCTTTGCTAACTGCTGCTAGGAACCCCACAAGAGTGTAGGGTATATAATCGTCAGACCACTGGGAGTATCTGCAGGACCATCAAGGCATGAAGGTTTGCCAACAGGTTGGAAGGGCAGTTGTCATCAATGCCTTAGCTAATGACTTTAGCTAACCTTGGTGGAAGTAATGCTCCCAAAAAAAGGAGAAGGGAGAAATTAAAGGGTTGAAAAAAAAAAAGAAAAATTGTACGTATATGGTATAGAGGAGCATCGAGTAGCTTGTGAACCTGTAGTACTTAGCCAATGAGGAAACAGGGGCAGTGATGAGGTGTTGGGTAATAGGGAATAAAAGGTTATGATTTGTTTACTAAAATGTGCTCCTAATTGACAGGACGCCCGCCATTGCAATCGCGAATAAAATAGCTTCACAGAAGATCCTGTCTGAAGAAAATTATTTGAGATTTTTCTTCCAGTAGGGTGATAGTTGGACCAGACGATCTTGGAGGGCTTTTCCAACCCGAATGACTCCATGATTCCCTCAGGCTGCGCCGTGGGGCCCGTTCCCCCCACAGCCACCCGGTTGCCGCCATGGCAACGGCGGGGCGTGGCCGCCATTTTGTGCCCGCCCCAGCGGGGCCTCCCTGTCCCTCCACGTCCCCCTCGGGCGCCACTCCCTACCCTTCCTTCCCCGCAGCGCAGCGCGGTCATGGCGTTCATGCTGTATTCACTGCTGCAGGCCGGGCTGCTCGTCGTCAACGCCATCGCCGTGCTGCACGAGGAGCGCTTCCTCCGCAACGGTGAGCCGCCGCTACCCTGCCCGCCCCCATCCCGTCCTCAGCGCCGCCACCCCCGGTCCTCGTCTCCCCCCCCCGGTCCCGGGCCCCGTCCCTGAAGATGGCCGCTGGGCTCCTGCCGCTGCTTTGTGTCCCCTTTTTCGTCTCCCTTTTTGTTGTTTCCCTCCCCTTCTCCCCTGTGTGTTTCTGTGCTGTTGCCTCTGCCTTGCACTGCTCGGTGGAAGGGACTTCTGCGGAGTCACGCTCCGCTTCCCACTGCGCCCAAGGCTGGGCATCACTGGCATTAAGAGCAAAAATAAACAACCAACAGAAACCCACAACAAAGCACAAAAAAGCCCCAGACAGCCAAGATGTTCAGTGTCCCAGGAGATGACCTGAGATGGAGACGACCTGCCACCCGAGAAGGTGGAGATGACCTCTCATCCAAGGTTTCCTGGTGAGATTTTCCATTCTGTGACTCCTCACCTAGAGTCCTGGTTGCTCCGAGTCAGGCCGAAGTGGGAATTTGGGCAGGAGCGCTGTTTCTTGCCCCTTCCGCCTGCCCCCTGGTGGGATTCAGCTGGGGGTTTGGTTTTGCTTGACCTTTCCTGGAGCTCCAGGAACCACAAGACATGTGGGATGATGGAGGGGTCAAGCCTCTCACTGAGCCCGCGTGAGTCTTGGGAATAACCCCAGGCTCATCCAGGTGGGAGCACAGCACCCAGCCCGGTGCTGGCAGAGCAAGAGAGACAAGGAAGGAAAAAGGGGTGAAAGAGAAGGAAATCTCTCCCAAGCTATCTCTGGAGGAAAGAAACTCACAGGTTGCACTGTGCAGCTCTGCACAGGGTCAGTCTCTCCTGTGTCTGCCCTGCTCATCCCCAAATGTGTAAGGGCTGTGATCAGCGGGACCAAAAATACACAGTCCCATTGCTGCTGGGGGACGGTGCTGTGCTCTGTCTCCTTGTAGCTCGTTTCCCCACAGCCTTGGCAGGAAAGGCTTCTTATGCCCTTCTGTTTTTGTGTTTTCCTGGGGTTTTGTGTTTTCCACTCCTGTTGATGTGGTGGCATTTCATACCGAAGTATGAGACCTGCCTCTCTGCTTGCTTTATGTTTGTCTGTGCTCAGAGAATTAAAAATGTCCCTGCAGGTAGTCTGCACAATTTATAGAAAATTTATAGAAAGCCATTTTAAAGCTTCTGATGTTTTCTTAGTGACTCCTTAGGCATTGGAATGGGCTGCCCAGGGAAGTGGTTGAGTCACCATCCCTGGAGGTCTTTAAAAGACGTTTAGATGTAGCGCTTAGTGATATGGTTTAGTGGAGGACTTGTTAGTGTTAGGTCAGAGGTTGGACTCGGTGATCTTGGAGGTCTCTTCCAACCTAGATGATTCTGTCATTCTGTGTGATTCCTTGTGCATCCTGACACTGTTTGCCTTTTAAACATCACTACACACTGAGCAAAGCCAATTCAGGCTGTTTCCAGTGGCACACAGCTCTGCTGTTCTTTGACTGGCAGGCCAGCCACAGATAGCCCATCTCTAAATGTTCCTTCCCATTGCAATGTTTGTCAACACTGGCTCAGTTGCTGAGCTGCCACCCAAAAAGTTTGAGTCATTTCTGAGTAATTTTTGAGTCATTTCTGTAGCACTTCAGAAAATCATCGTCCCAGTTTGGAATTTGTTCCATTTCCATCACGTAGCTCCTTTCTGAAGTGTTGCTTCATACCCATACTTGTTCTTTTATCTTCTGGTAAAGGCCTGTGAGCAGATGTAGGCAATCTTTTTTTTATATTATTTTGGCAGATGCTTTTCTGAAGTCCAAATAAACTCACTTGGTTCTCTGGCATGTAGAGAATAGTAGTATATTTAAAAAGTAAGGGTTTCCTATGCAGAAACATTGATCTGTCGTTACTGTTGTGTTCATTAAGATGTTTAACAGTTTGTGGTATATTGTTTCAAGCAATAGAATCTGAAATGAAGCTAATTGGTTTGTAGTTTGTCTTTCTGATATTAGTGATAAACCCAACCATACTCAAGATAGATCACTTGTTAATATTGCTGATAGCGTTTGTTGAATGGCTTCCTGCTTTTTTTGTTTTGTTGTGAACATGACTGCCTATTTTTATGTGACACAGTTAGCTGGGCAAGTGATCAAGGGGTTGGAGGATTTGGAGAGGAACCAGGAATTAAAGCACAGCTAATGAACCTCATTCGATCTGTACGAACCGTTATGAGAGGTAAGATGACGATGATCGTTTGTTTAAACTCTCATCTGTGAAGTTTTGTTTCTGTGCTTTAATGAAATAATGCTGGTATGTGTCTCTTTTACCAAACAACTGCTCTCTCTGCTTGTCATCCAGTCTATCCTTCTTTTGGGTTCAAGCATGGATTCTCTATAGGAAGGTGCATGTTGCAGTGTGCAGCACTTATGCTCTAAGTTTGTTGAAGTGTAAAATGTTCCCTGCTTTCCAGGCAGGGCCAATTTGGACATCTGCCTTTGGCTTGTGGTGCCACTGTTGCACCTTACCTTTTCCTGGGGTCTGGGGGGAAGCTTGGTATAGAACAGGTTCACATTGGCTCAGTGCAGTTTTATGTGAAGCACCAGGTGAGGGAAATGTAATTCTTGGGATTCTTAAAGGTAAGCCCATGCTTAAAAGGATTGGGTGTGCCTCAAAGAGGCGACGCTCTTAACTTAGAAGTTACCAATAGTTTTTCACTATAAAGCATACCAAAATTCATTTTATAAGTGAAGATAAACAGCAAGTAACAAATCTTACTTCGTGGTGGGCAAGGCAAGTAAAAACTGGTACATTTCTTCTAAATCATAGTAAAAACAGGGACAGAGACAGACATTTCCATTTGGAGAAGGGGATGTTTGAGCCAAAGTTAAGAGGCGATAAATATTTGTACTGTTGCTTCATACTAGCTTTTAGAACCCTAGGCTGTGATCCT
Source organism: Oxyura jamaicensis (assembly GCF_011077185.1). Lineage (NCBI taxonomy): Eukaryota > Metazoa > Chordata > Aves > Anseriformes > Anatidae > Oxyura > Oxyura jamaicensis. The sequence goes on along the minus strand of NW_023304316.1, from coordinate 31,628 downwards.
GAATTCCTTCCACTAATCTTGATCCTGCATAAGAAAATGAGGTGTATTTTTTAAACTTCTGCTCCTTAGAAGGTGGTCTCCATTTACTCTTGTTCTTTCTCTGCAGTGCCATTAATAGCAATGAACTCCGTTACCATTGTGCTCCTCCTGTTGTTTGGTTGAAGATACCTGTTGCAAAATCTTTTGGACATCCAAAGAAGCAAGTTGCTAGCCATCACTGCTCTGAGTTTTCTGGGATCCAGCACGGTTTAGCTGTCAGTTTGACATTCAACTTAAAATAATAAAGACACTGTTTCTATTTATCCTATTTCCTAATGTTCACTTTCAGTTTCATTAAACAAGATAATGGGATCAATGCAACAGTGCTGCAAATATACTGGCCTGTGAGAAGTTCTGTTGGTGCCTGTTAATTGCGTTGACTATTAGAGCATGTGTTGTAACGTGTTGCAATGAGTATCGATAGGATGCGGTTTTTAAATGTCTTGTTACTCAGGGATGAATTTCCTTCAATATACTTCCCAAATTATTCCTAAATTAAAAAAATAAATAAATAGTGATTTTTATTTCAGTTACTACCACAGTACTATTTACCACAGACCTCATTGTGGTCTACAGCTTCCTCATGAGGGGCAGTGGAGGGGCAAGTGTCAATTTATTCTTTTTAGTGACCAGTGATAGGACCTGTGGGAATGGTGTCAAGCTGTGACAGGGGAGGTTCAGGCTTGACATCAGGAAGAGGTTCTTCACTGAGAGGGTGGTAGCACACTGGAACAGGCTCCCCAGGGAAGTAGTCACTGCACCAAGCCTGTTGGAGTTTAAGAAGTGTTTGGACTGTGCACTTAGTCACATGGTCTGAATTTTTGGGTAGACCTGTGTGGTGCCAGGAGTTGGACTCAATGATCCTTGTGAGTCCCTTCCAACTCGGGATATTCTATGATTTCATGATTTAAGGGAATATGGATTAGGCTCCAAAGATGTTAAAAATTATTGAAGTCTCATGATAGCGAGGGAGATAAAACCAGATGGGTAAATTTCTGCTTCGATTCAAATTGGAAGCAGAGTGTTCTTGGTTTGATTGGGACTGGGATTTTTCTCTTGGTGTTCGATAGCCTTTTCAAATAGGTAATGTTTGGTGTGAAGCAGATGAAAATAGGTGCGACTGCTATGCAAAATCTAAAAATCTGTATGTAAACCGAGGCGACTCTGTTTAGCAGGTGGTAGTGTTTCACATTTGTTACTGTTCTGTCAAGCATTGTCTTTTTTTTTTTTTTTTTCTAAATGTGTTAAACCTGCATGGTGAGTAGTGTGTTGGAAGTGGGGAACCATTTGTATTATGAGTTTCTGAGTAATGTGAGAGAATAATGTTTCCTTTTCAAATTCTATTGTTTTGTTTTTTTTTGTTTTTTTTTTAAAAAAAAAGGCAAATTTGCATACTCGTCAATTGCTGCTGCTGCTTCTCCCCCTCTCCATCTGCCTTTGTTCATTTAACAACTCACTGAAACTATGGGTATCATCTTGTAGTTCTTTCACAGAGAATATTGTTAAGGCCTTTGGCAAGGATCTTGCCTCAGTTATGGCTGCTGGGTTAGGTCTTATGTTAAATAGCAAGGCTGGGTTTAAGATTACTGATCCTCAGATACCTTTTTAGAAAAGTTAGACTTATGTCTTTTCTGTTCAACTTTGCTAAAGTGTCTTAAATTGTTTTAGCTTATTTTTCAAGTGGAGAAGGCCAAAGGAAACCTGGCAGTTCCATTATTTTAAGATAGCTTAGTTTATCGTCTCTTCTTCTGATGTCTTGATGACTAAAGCATACATTGTGGTATACAAAGATAAATCTGTAAAATGTGTAAATGAACTTAACGATCTCCAATTCCAGTGTTTTGCAGAGCAGACTATATCCAGAAGGAGAGTTTGTTTCCTTTTTTTAGTGAAAACCTGTAAATAAATTTTGAATTTCTAAGTTAAGCACTCTCTTTCATAATTCACTCTATATCCGTGTACAGTGGAAGTATCTCAAAACTCAACTTCATCCTGCTCCAGGTACCAAAGTTACTGTTCTTGCATGAAATACTTTTTTTCTTATCACCATGGCGCTTATTCATACCAGCTTTGCTATGAAGTTGTATTTCAGTCTGATGTAGCAAAGCCAATGAGCCAGGGTAACTGGCCAGAGGCAGAACAGGATCATGCTAGGTTCTAGGGTAGGTAGATCTGTTATAAATTATTCCTCAGAGTAATCTTTGTGTAATTCAGAGCTGACTAGGGTATAGCCTGGATCACCTATTTTCATAAATCTGTCTTTTCATGTTAACTGAGTAGTACTTATGTGGAACAGATAAAATGTGGATAACCAGTGTTTGAACTGTGCTGTTGCACTTTGATGCTTTGGCTACTGATTGTTGAAGATGTGCTGGCCAGTGGTAGAAAAGCAGTGGCAGATTTATCTATTGCTGATGCATTGGGTTGGAACACTTAGCTGTTCTGAGGCACTGCCCGCACATCATTTCCTCTTCATCTGATTTGACTGAAAACACCAGTTCTTATGAAAATAAGATTACAAGCAGCAGCTTTAAAGATGGGTAAAAACTGATTTCCCCCTTCCTCCTGTCCGCTCAGGAAAGCTGAAGCCTCAACGCATGCCTTACAGCCCAGGGAGCATTTCAAAATCTATTTTATGTGTGCAGTAGGAAGAAGCAGTAGTTCTGTGCAGCACGAATCCTTCACTTGAGGCAAAACTGGGACAGTTTTACCTGCCAGCTGCAAAACAGTGATACAAAGTGGGACAGCAGCTGGAAATCAGATCTCCAGGTTATGAGAATGGAAGATGGCAAGAAGGTAGACAGCAAATGGGCAGGGAAGGAAGGATTGTAGAGAGCTACAGCAGGGGAATAACTACACTGCCTCCTTGTGTGGCTTTGAGCTGAAGTGCCTACTGTAACAGGAGGTTTAACGCAGGCAAAGCACTTCCTCACTTTTTTTTTTCTTTTGTATTAGCCTCCTACTTGCAATACCTGAGTTTTCCACCCCTAACAGATGACTGTGCCGTAACTGCCCTCAAACCTGGCTGTGGCTCAGGTTCTTCACTAACAGGAACACGGAGGAAAGTCTCTACCTGGCAAGGAGCTATGCCTGCGAAGGGGCCTGCACTCCAGTAGTCACTTCAAAGCACAAAGCATTCTCACTCGTACCTGGCACAGAACTGACAATAACCAGAACAGAGCAGGATGAAGACTGTGACTTCCCACCATAGAGTAATTGTCGGATCGTTTCTAGGAAGCATTTGGAAACAGAAGAAGCTTTCACAGCACCAGAGCGCAGTTTGGTAGTTCCTAGCGTGGCTGGCTGGATTTAAAGTGAATCTTGGGGGACTCTTCTGAGTCTTTAGTACAACTACAGACAAGGATAATGGACTGGTTCTGTGCACCTGTAAAAGTTTTGGAGGGCATGGCAATGGGGAAGGGAACAGTAGGAAGGCAATGGGTTTGTACGCTCACAAAGGAGTCTCGCATTCAGTTTGCCTGTGACATTCCCCTGCAAGGGGTAGTAGCTGATCCAGCTGCTCACCTGCAGGGCAGAGGGCTCAACTGCCCACGAGAGGAAAGGGGCTGGACTCAGCTAGAAGCAGAAGGAGGCATCTGCCCCCAACTGCCACAGTGCCCCCAACCCCCACAGTGTCCCTGGGTAATAGACTCGAGGCTCTTGGGCAGGAAAAAGATGACTGTCTGGACAGTAGTCAGAACCCAGGCCCCAAGAAGCATGTCAAGGATGAGGGAAGTACCAAGCATAGGGAGCAGGGCTGGACAGGGCACTGCATCAAAACCAGTGCCACAAAAAAAGGGCAGAGAATCTTAGTGATTGGGGACTCCTTGCTGGGGGGCACTGAGGCTCCCATTTGCTGCCTGGATAACCTCTCCAGAGAGGTGTGTTGTCTTCCTGGAGTGCGTGTTAGAGATGTTAGGAAGGCTCTGCCACAGCTCATTAAACTGGAGGACTACTATCCTCTTGTCATTCAGACTGGGTCCTGGGAAGCTGCAACAAGAAAAATGAGTAATATTAAAAAGGACTTTGCATCCCTGGGAAGGTTGTTGAAGGGATCGGGGGTGCAGGCAGTGTTCTCATCTGTTCTCCCAATGGGTGACCGGGACCCAAAAAGGAGAACAGGACAGGTAAATGACTGGCTGAGGGGATGGTGTCTGGACCAAGGCTTTGGGTATTTCGATCTTGGGCAGGCCTTTCAGAAGTCGGGTATGTGGGCTGCTGATGGACTCCGACTCAGCAAGTGGGGCACAAGTGTATTGGGGAGCAAGCTCTCTGGACTGATTACCAGGGCTTTAAGCTAGGTTTGATGGGGGAAGGGAGGGGAGTTAGAAGTGACAAAGAAGGGCTTGGGGATGTTGTAACTGCTGACACTGATGAAGATAGTAGGGAAAAACCTCCAAGTTGTCCCATAGGATTGTCCGAGGGCTCCTCAGAGAAGGTAATATTCCTGATACCCCATCCAGAATCTTCTTCTTGCATCCCTTCTAGGGGTAACTGCGCCTGCTGTTTCCCTAAAGTGCCTGTATACCAATGTGCAAAGCATGGGAAATAAACAGGATGAGCTCGAGATCAGTGTATGGTCACGGTGCCACAATCTCCTTGCGATCACAGAGATGTGGTGGGACAGCTCACATGACTGGAATGCTGTCATGGAGGGCTGTGTCCTTTTTAGGAAAGAGGCTGGGGAAGCAAGGGGGAGGAGTTGCCCTTTATGTGAGGGAGCAATTAGAGTGTACCCAGCTCCACTTGGGGGAGGGTGAAGGACAAGTGGAGAGCTTGTGCATGAGGATTAAGGGGTGGGCTGGTATGAGGGACACTGTTGTGGGGGTGTACTACAGATCACCAGATCAGGAGGAGGAGGTTGATGAGGCCTTCTACAAGCAGCTGGAAGGAGCCTCAAGATCACAGGTGCTGGTTCTCATGGAGGACTTCAATTATCCAGACATCTGTTGGGTAAGCAACTGGGCCAGGCACACGCAGTCCAAATGGTTCCTACAATGCATTGAAGATAATTTTCTGACGCAGGTGGTGGAGGAGCTGACGAGGCGGGGGGTGCTTCTTGACCTTGTTCTTACCAACAGGGATGGGCTTGTTAGGGATGTGAAGGTTGGGGGCAGCTTGGGATGCAGTGACCAGGAGATGGTGGAGTTCAAGATGGAACTTGGTGGAAGAAGTAAGGCTAAAAGCAGGATTGCTACCCTGGACTTTCAGAGAGCCAACTTTAACCTCTTCTGGGACCTATTTGGGGGTATCTCATGGGCTAGATTTCTAAAAGGCAAGGGTGCTTGTGAGAGCTGGGCAACATTTAAACAGCACTTCTTCCAAGCTCAGGATCAGTGCATCCCTAAGAGTAGGAAATGGGGGAAGGGGGGCAGGAGACCTGCGTGGATGAGCAAAGAGCTCATCAACAAGATCAAAAGGAAGAGGAAGGTCTATGAAATGTGGAAAAAGGGCCTGACCTCTTGGGAGGAGTATAGGACTGTTGTCAGGGCCTGCAGGGACATGACGAGGAAGGCTAAAGCCCACCTGGAGGTGAAGCTTGCAAAAGAGATAAAGGACAATAAGAAGGGATTTTCTGAAGTATGTAAACAGTAAAAGGAAGACTAGGGATAATGTGGGTCCCCTGCTGAACAAGGGGGGTGTACTGGGTCTGGCTGGGATGTTAACTTTCCCTGCAGCAGCCCATACAGGGGGTGTCCTGGTAATGGGGGATGCTGAGAAGGCAGAGATACTGAATGCCTTCTTTGCTTCGGTCTGAGAGAGGGAGTTAGGAGAATCTTATCAAGTAGAGATAGAGCACTGACGGCATTAAACTAGTAAACTAGGATGCTACTTAGTGTCTTTGCTAACTATGGTGCATTGTGCAAATTAACTAAAGCAAGAAGCCTTGGGCCCCTTACCAAGGTCAGTCTCCTAATAAGAGTGTGAGCCTATCTTAAGAAACTGGTAGAAACTGGACCTGTGGATGGACAAGAGCCAAGGAGCAACTGAGTCTGTGCAAAGACAAGAGGTCAACTAGTGGTGATGAGGAAGAGTCATCAATCTTCATCCCCACGACCCCCGACGACCAACACCAGAATACACTGTGCAAGTGCAGATGGGAGGAGTTTATGGAAATGACTCCTTGGAACTAATTTTAATATGAAGTGGGGACGTGTTATGCATATGTATAGGTGTATTGTGAAACTTCATGCATATGTAACTCTTTACTGCATATAACCAAGGCAAGTTGCCGCATCAGGTGTGCACGACTTTGGCAGGACTACCCCCCGTGCTGCCCAGCGCTGAATAAACATACCTACTTTACAATCTTACTGATTGTGGAATCCGTTTTCTGCAAGTCAGGTCTTTGCTTCAAAGAGTCCCCCCCTGGGACTCCTGGACCCTGGAGGGAGGGGAGAGAGTCTGGGAAATGGAGAGCTCCCCTCTGATTGATGAGGGAATGGTTCAGGAGTGTCTGAGTGGGATCAACACACACAAATCCATGGGCCCCGATGGGATGCATCCACATGTGCTGAGGGAGTTAGGGGAGTTGATTGCTGAACTGCTCTCTATCATCTTTGACGGGTCTTGGAGAACAGGAGAGGTGCATGAAGACTGGAGGACAGCCAATGTCACTCTGGTCTTCAAGAAGGGCAAGAAGGAGGATCCGGGAAACTACAGGCCAGTCAGTCTCACCTCTCTCCCTGGAAAGGTGTTAGAACAGCTTGTTCTGGATGCCATCTCCAAGCAATTGGAAGAGAAGAAGGTTATGAGGAGTAGTCAGCATGGATTCACCAAGGGGAAGTCATGCTCGACCAACCTCGTTGTTTTCTATGATGGCATCACCAGCTGGGTAGATGGGGGGAGAGCAGTGAATGTCATCTACCTTGACTTTGGCAAGGCTTTTGATACTGTCTCCCATGACATCCTGCTAGCAAAGCTGAGAAAGTGTGGGATAGAGGAGTGGACAGTAAGGTGGGTTGAGAACTGGCTGACTGGCCAAGCTCAGAGGGTGGTGGTCGGCGGAGCACAGTCCAGCTGGAGAGCTGTGACTAGCGGTGTTCCCCAGGGGTCGGTGCTGGGTCCGGTCTTGTTCAACACCTTCATCAACGACCTTGATGAGGGAATAGTGTCTGCCCTCAGAAAGTATGCCAATGACACAAAGCTGGGAGGAGTGGCTGACATGCCAGAAGGCTGTTCTGCCATTCAGCAGGACCTGGACTGGCTGGAGAGATGGGCAGGAAGAAACCAAATGAGGTTTAACAAGAGCAAGTGTAGAGTCCTGCACCTGGGAAGGAACAACCGCATGTTTCAGTACAGGCTGGGGGACGACCTGCTGGAGAGGAGCTCTGAGGAGAAGGACCTGGGGGTCCTGGTGGATGACAGGTTGGCCACGAGCCAGCAGTGTGCCCTGGTGGCCAAGAGGGCCAATGGGATCCTGGCGTGCATAAAAAAGGAGCGTGGCCAGCAGGTCAAGGGAGGTGATCCTCCCCCTCTACTCTGCCCTGGTCAGTACTGTGGTCTGCACCTGGAGTACTGTGTCCAGTTCTGGGCTCCCTGTTACAAAAAAGACAGGGATCTCCTGGAAAGAGTCCAGTGGAGGGCCACAAAGATGATACGGGGCCTGGAACATCTTCCCTATGAAGAAAGGCTGAGAGACCTGGGTCTGTTCATCCTTGAGAAGACTGAGAGGGGATCTTATCAATGTTTACAAATACCTGAGGTGTGGGAGACAGAGGGAGTTGGCCAACCTCTTTTCAGTGGTTTGTGGGAACAGGGCAAGGGGCAGTGGCCAAAAAATGCATCACAGGAAGTTCCACACCAACATGTGAAAGAACTTCTTCATGGTGAGGGTGACGGAGCACTGGAACAGGCTGCCCAGGGAGGTTGTGGAGTCTCCTTCTCTGGAGATATTCAAGGCCCCTCTGGACGCCTACCTGGGCAACCTGCTCTAAGGAACCTGCTTTGGCAGGGGGGTTGGACCCGATGATCTCTTGAGGTCCCTTCCAATCCCTACAATTCTGTGAGTCTGTGATTCTGTGACACCTTACACTGCAGTGTTGTGATTTTACAGTCATAGCATGGGTTTTGATGTACAACCACAATGCAAAACTGTCAATATACATCATTTAGTTCACAGCTATGGCCTTATCCCTTAGGTAATCCTACTCACAACACCACGTTACAGCTTCAAATGTGATTGCATGTAACCTAAGCTCACTTTTTACACGCTGTGTGCCATAGAATGGCCTGAGTTGAAAAGGACCTTAAAGATCATCTAGTTTCAACCCCCCTGCTCTGGGCAGGGTTGCCAACCACTAGAGCAGGCTGCCCAGAGCCACATCCAGCCTGCCCTTGAAAGCCTCCAGGGATGGGGCATCTACAACCTCTCTGGGCAACCTGTTCCAGTGCCTCACCACCCTCTGAGTGAAAAACTTTCTCCTAATTTCTAACCTAAATCTCCCCTGTCTTAGTTTACAACCATTCCCCCTTGTCCTATCACTACCAACACATGTAAACAGGCATTCCCCCTCCTGTTTATGCGCTCCCTTCAAGTACTGGAAGATGCAGTCTGGACTGGAAGATGATGTCCTGCAGATGAACATGGCATGCTACTGCAGGTGACCAGTGGCATCTTGCCACTATTGCAGCCTAAAATCACCGCACGGCCGGGGGGCGGAAGGGACCTCTGGAGATCACCCAGTCCAACCTTCTGCCCAGCAGGGTCACCCAGAGCACGTTACACAGGATGGCATCCAGCCGGGGTTTGAATATCTCCAGAGAAAGAGAACCCACAACCTCCCTGAGCAGCCTGTCCTAGTGTTCTGTTACCTCCTAGTAAAGAAGTGCCCCCTCATATTCAGCTGGAACCTCCCATGCTTCAGTTTGTGCCTGTTGCCTCTTGTTCGGACACTGGGCACCGCTGAAAAGAGACTGGCTCCATCCTCCTGACACCCTCCCCTTGTAAATTTATACACATTGATGAGTTGTTTTTTTGCACAACTCCATGTTATTGCTGTGACAGAAGAAAACTCTCTTCCTTCAGGCACTTAAGTCCAGCACAGGGCATTTTGAGCACTGAGAGTGATTACAAAGATGGCGCAATTGCATGAATCCCAGGGCCACCACTGAGAGCTGGCCCTTTTGAGGTGCCAATCATGTTGCCAAGACCAGGAGGACGCAAGCACTGCTTGCTTGCTTGCTTGCTTGCTTGCTTGCTTGCCCGCCCCCCCGTCCCCCCGCAGAGATCCTCTCACTCCGCCGCTTTACAACGGGCAGATGGGCCGGTCCACTCTTCAAGCGCCCCCCCCCCCTTCCGTGCCCCGAGTGGTTCCGTCAGTCCCATTGTCGCTCCGAGAGGGCGGGCGGGCGCACTCGGCCGAAGGGGGGGAGCAGAGCGGGGGTACCCCGAGTTCCCCCACCCCCCACCAACCTGGCTCCGTCCACCCAGCGCCCCGCGGGGCCCTAGCGGAATGGGGCTGCCCGGCCCTGCGCCGCCTCGGCGGGAGGCAGCGGCGCTGAGGGGCGGCCCCGCTCTGCCCTCAGGGGCTCCCGGTAGGCACCACGTAAGACAGCCCGGGCCCTGCTGCCGCTGCCTCCCCTCAGCGCGGCGGGTGCCAGGCTCTCTGTGTATATATAGTTATATATTTATTTATACATATATAGTCTGTGCCCGAGTTAGAGCCTTCCTGAGGGATTATTTCTTTTCACACTCTTTTCAGTGGTGCGAGGCAAGGGGCACAAACAGAAGCACAGGAGGTTCCGGCTGAATATGAGGAGGCACTTCTTTACTAGGAGGTGACAGAGCACTGGGACAGGCTGCCCAGGGAGGTTGTGGAGTCTCCTTCTCTGGAGATATTCAAGGCCCGTCTGGATGCCATCCTGCGCAACGTGCTCTGGGTGATCCTGCCAGGCAAGATCTGGGTGATCTCCAGAGGTCCCTGCCAACCTCAGCCATTTGGCGATTTTTTGAAATTCTGTTCCATTTAAGCACTTTACCTGCACAAACGTTTAACTTGGAGAAGAGGCCCTATTCCCATGCAACTGAGGATGCTCCTGTAGGAGTTATGTCAGCTTCTTATCGTTGATACGTAACCTTGGCCTGTGTAGCAACAGGCATACTATAAAATAAGCATTTTTTTTCTTATTGGGGGGAACTGACAGGAATAACAAAGGTGGCACCTCATAAAGTTCTGTGCATGTGTCTTGTACCTTAGACATTGAGCTCATGTGCTCTTGATCACTGATAAATCCATCTGCAAAGATAAAAATGTCACAACAGAAACTTAAATGTAGTAAGGCACATTCCGGACATGGTGCTGGCTATTTTAAGTGTTATAAAAAGTATGTACATGCTACATGTTGTGCTTGTAACCACAACAACCCAACAGAAAATCAGAAGGACGTGCAATGATGACGGATTGGATGGTTGTTACTGTGCAAGAAGCAGAAAAAAGATTCTGTATTGGATATTTGCTAAGGAAGGCTTGGAAAAGTTGTGCGTGGAAAAATAAACAGCACTTGCAACACACCTATAAAACAGTAGTTTCTGAAGACAGCTTTTAGCCAGGTGACTTGAACGTAACCTCGCTGTTTTCTTCCCCTGTGCCTTTATACTTCGAGGGCTGGCTTCTATTTGAGGCCAATTCTTGTGCACCCATTTGTGTGACAGAAAAGCTGCTCGAGTGCCCCCTCTGCAAGAGGAGGGAGTAACCCCTCTGGGTGCTGAGTGTCCTGGAGCCCTGAGAACTTCCAGGCCAGCAGCAGTCTGCAAAATCCTCGCTGGAATGCAGGTAGTCAGCCACTGCATAGCCTATGAATTAGGACACCTGAATTGTGCCGCGGGCTGGATCGCTGCAGATCCAATTTGCAAAAATAAAATTAACAGCATCCACATTTTCAGAGCATTTTGAGCTTTATAGTCAGAGCCGTGTATCACTGCTTAGTGGTACTGTATTTATTTTTACTTGAACAACACCATTGGTGTCACTGGGACTTGCCAAAATGTACTTGCTGAGGCCTTGAACCAGCAATACCAGACCTAATGATCCTCTTCCCAACAGTCTTAGTTGTTTGACGCACATAAATAAAGACACTTAAAAAACAAATAGCACCCGATTTCCATATATAGCGTCTTTGGGAAAATACCACCCCATCAATTATGTATTTTTTTAAACACTGCCTTTTATTTCTCTGTCTAAAGGGGCCCATTTAATACTACGAGTAATGTTCTGAGTAATACCAGGCTTGGCACAAATGAGGTGCTTAACTGAGTTCCTTATTTTTATTATCCATTGTCTGCTAACCAGTTTTCTGTTGTTTCATTTATTTGCCTTTTCCCTAGGGAAGGAAGGATGGCAGCTCGGTGTGCACTGAAAGCTGTCTTGGTGGATCTCAGTGGCACACTTCATGTTGAAGACTCAGCTGTGCCAGGTGTGCAGGAAGCTCTTAAAAGGCAAGCTACTTTTTTCGATTTCCTCTGATAGGTTGTGTTGGTTCTGCTTGCACAAAGACATTTCTTTAAGTAAACAGGCCTGAAAATTCTGCCTTATTATGTTGGTATGGATAAGCAAATGTGTGGCCAAATTCTGCTTTCATTTACAACACCAGGAGAACTCAGCAAAGGGCCTAGACAGTGACATGCCACCATGTACCACCTGAGCCCCTGCAGCTTTCCTAATGTGAAATGTGTTAATTTGATTCGTGTCAGTATGGAACAATGCTAGGGCTGCATGATGAAA
>NW_023304316.1:10282-14866 GCF_011077185.1 Oxyura jamaicensis | reverse complement strand
TTAATAAATCACAAAAATCCTATTTGGGACTTAATCATTTATCACACTGAATTGCTATCTAGGTCCTTTCTAAGTCTTTTCTAGACAGAAAAAAAAAGATTTCAAAAACAGCTAATTCATATGGGATTGCAGCCTTAGCCCAAAGTGGAAGGTGTTAACCTCAATTACCCCATTCTAGTCACTTCAGCTCACCTGATGCTCAGTGCTTCGTTTAGCTGCAGGAACCTGCTCAAATGTCTGAGCCCTTAAACTTGTGGTGAGCTAAATTGGAATAACAGGGAGAACATTGTGGCCTGCTGCCTGAGGTATTTTTTATAGAGTCCTCATTTCATGTGCTCTTTCAGCTGTGGATGAAGAAAGGTAACACAGAGAGATGTGTGCTGCCATGGTGTGTGTGGGGGGAAGCAATAAGAATTAGTCAGGAGAGGGGAACAGGGCTGAGTTAAGCATGGGAAATTTTTACTGAAGTTGTATGGGCTCCTTAACTTTTTCTAAAGTTAGACTGTTGTTTGGATTGAAAGCTCAGAGGTATTAGGAAACTGCCTTACTTTTCACAGAAAATTTTGTGGCAATATTTATTTTTTAAAGATGTAAAATTGCAAGGAACTAAAAACTACTGAAGTGTTGGATATTCTTTTGTTATTCATTCATTCGCTGGATCCTGTCTGCCTGGTGATTTGTGCTGTAGAGAGAACTTGTGCCAGATGAGTCAGCATTCTCAGAAATCTGTGTGTGTACGTACTTTTGTGTGCTTTGTGTATTTATAGATCTATTGTAAAGTGGTGATGCTGTCAAGAACAACTTAGTTCTCCATGCAGTCCTGGTGCCAGTGTTTGTTTCTATAGCAACAGAGAAAGTGATGGTAGGGGATGAATTAAAGGAGATGCCACTGAAATGGTCACTTAAAATTATTTGGCTGTTCGGTAGTATGTACTATCAGGGTAGGGCAATAATGTGATTTTATGTGAGGATCACTGTTCCTCAGGAAAGGAAGAAATGGCTGCAAAAGCTGACATAAAATCAACATGCAGATAACACAGGCTCCTAGAGCATCCTGCAACTTCTGAGTGAGCTATAGCTTCTGTGAAATTCACCCAGCGTGTGGAGTTTTGTATGTTAACTTAGCAGCAAGCTTCTTTTGTCAATTTAGTTTAGGATGCTGTCCAGAACACAGGCCTGTTTTATTTATTACCTTGTCTGAATTAAAAAGCTTTTCAAACTAGTTGCAATTAATTGTAGATGTACTTGATATTGCTGTGGAGATGGAGTTTAGAATCACCATTTTCCTCCAGCCTTTTCCTGGTAGAAGCAAAGCAGGAATGTCTTGATCTTGTTCTAGGTAGCTGTAATTCTTGCTATCTGTTTTACATTGCCCTCCATTCAGCACAGAAGCTAACTGAAGGGAATGAACGACATGACTCCAGGCTGGTGCGTAGCTGAAGCAACTTTATTGTCTAACTCATCTACTTATATAGGCTTAGCGTATCTACATGCTTTTATCACATGACTTGGCAAAGCTCGCTCATTAGCCATTATCTCCTTTGAGTGTACTGATGAGCAACAGGGCAAACGGCACCTGTTGTTTTTGTTCTTCTTATCCCCCAGTTGTACCTCCTTCAGGCTACGTGACTTTCGCCTCGTTCTGTGTTTTTCCTTTTTTCACTTCATCTCTGTATCTAATATACTCCACATACTTTCTGACTGATCTCCCACAATTCCCCCTCTCTTTATTTCTAGCAGCCAAGCTGATTGTATTGAGTGCAAAATCATTCTTTGTAAGCATTGAAACAAGCACGGTACAACTAGCAACAGGGTGAAAGTCACATGCAGAATTAAGATTGTAAAATAGCGTGCCTACTAGAATCTACATCAGTCAACAAGTCACTAAGCACTAGGGATGGTGCTTCACCGTGATGCTGCTTCTCACTCGCACAGCACAATCACGCAAAGAGGCCTCTTTCACTTCTCATTCATACCACAAGAAAATATCACTTAAAATAATTTGTCCACGGCTTCAGGAGGTCCTTGTCTACTCCCGTGGTGAGTGGCTGAGAGTGGAGACCCCTCCGAGGAAAATGCTCGGGGTGCACCTAGGGGCGTCCGTTCCACAGTCGATCCCACAGCTGAGCAGAGCTGCTCCTGGCCCAAGGAATGATGCTATTATAGTTTTGTATAATTACACCAAAGAGATGCGTTGCAATAAGGAGCGAGTGTGACATTGACGATTTGTTTCATGGTTTAGTTTTTGCCCATGTAATTGAACCTTACACATGCTGTGGCTGTTACACTTCCCAGGCTATCTAATTCCTGTGGCTCTAGAGGCGCTCATGGCAAGTAGACAGTCCAGTCTTTATCTGCCAGGATCCCCACCAGACATGCTGTAAATGGGTTGTTAGCACTAGCCAGGGACAGGCACATCACTTCTTGTCCTGTCATGTTGGTGAGGGTGACCCCGATGTTGCGGAATGGTTGGATGGGGACCCAGGGCTGGCAATAACCTATGACAGTGGCGATTGTGAGCAGGAGGCCAACCATGGCCTCACCCCCTTGCTGGTACCCATCTTGGTCCGTGACCTGTGGAGACACAAGCATACCCTCAACCCCAAGTTATTAGAGGCTGGGGTCCCTCCCAAAGACCTGTATTTAAATTTGTTACCATCACTAAGGCCTGCTCTGATTGTGGCACCTGTGACAGCGCAGAATTCATACTTCTGTAATGTTTTACTATGTGCAGTACCTCTTTGTGAGGAAAGGGTAATGCTAGGTGACTCATTATGTAAAGTGCCTCTCCCAACCTGTTCTGTGGTGTTTCCTGGGCGTCTCCCCCTTTTTGTTTATTTAGCAGCGCTTTCAAGGTGCAATGTGTGAGCTCAACAATGGCTTGACCCGTAGGGGAATGAGGAATTCCTGTGATGTGTCAGATACCCTGAGTTTAAAAAAAGGTTTGAAGGGAGTGGATAGTGAATAGGCAGGGCCATTGTTGATTTTTATTTCCTTTGGGATGCCTAGCACTGCAAAAGCAACATGGAAGTGAGCCTGGACATGGCGACTAGTTCCACCCACCATAGCTGTCGCCCAAATAGCATGAGAGAAAGTATCTATCGATACGTGAACATATTTCAAGCAACCAAATTCTGGAATATGCGTTACGTCGGTCTGCCATAACTGTAAGGACTGTAGACCTCTATGGTTTACCATTAAAGACGGGGTCAAAACATGTTGTTGACAGTCAGGACGTGTTTGGGCGATCAATTAGGCATCAGTGATTGATATAGCAAATTGTTTTGCCAAGACTTCGGTGGATTGATAGGAAAAAAAGGCATGGGATAACCAGGCTTGCTCCAGCACCTTAGGCATCAGGGCAGTCAGGGTCATATTAGTTTGCTGGTCAGAGCGTGCGTTACCCTCTGCAAAAATACCAGGTAACATGGTGTGGCTCTGCATGTGAATAATACAACACAGGTGCACTCACTGCTCTACCAAAAATAACAGCTCATTAAATTTTAGAAACAAGTTTTCCTTTGGCATGTGTCTCAAATGTGCTCTTTCAATGCGTTGAGCAACACCTACAGCATATTGTGAGTCCAATCCAATATTCAAAGGTACTAGTTTTTTTTTTTCCTTTGTCCTGTTTTTTTTTTTTTCTTTTTGTTTTTCTTCTTTTTTTCTCTTGTTTGTTTTCTGGCTGCAATGTCCTCGATTACTGCATTGATTCATTGCAACTCATGCAGTAATCTCCATTTCCCACTCTTCTTGATGACAAACACTGGTGAATTCCATGGGCTGTTTGTCAGAACAATATGTAAACCCACTACATGCCACCCCTCTCCTCTCTAAAAAGCATATTTAAGAATAATCACAATATACTCTTACTTTACAATTATCACAAACTTCACTTACATCAAAAAGAATTCCCCACACCAAAATAAACATAACATCATCACTACACCGATGAGGTGGACAATTTACACACACACACACACCACCCCTCGTCCCTTCACCACACTAAGATGAAACATATTCCTTACAATTACAACTTTTACATTCACAAAAACATTAAATCCATGTTTTGCCCCTTGCTTCTCTCCGCTGTCATCCTTATCTCAAATTCCTTGAGCCTCAGGTTGGGCGAGTAAAAACCTAAAGAAGTTATCACAGATTTGGGGTAGGAGGTTTAAAGAAACCAATCTTCCAGCAGTATCGGACAATAAATGGCACAGAAACTATAGTAATGCTGATTCATACTGGAGCAAACAATTTGTGAATAGCATATGCCAGCAGAAATGTGCTTGTACCAGCAGCCCTTTTAGATTGCAGCAATGAATCACGGAAACCAAGTTTGAAGAGAGAGAACTGCAGTCACATGCACACCACTTGACACAGCCAGGTAGAAGATTCCTAGAGATACTAATGAAAATCCAACGTGGAATGAAACCCCTACAGCACCACATTCTTTGAAAACTTTTTCAGCTGCTGGGATTTATTGAGTTTCTTGTGTTCACAGCTGAGATCTGTGGCTGCCTTTTCAGGGGATCCACCCACATCCTTGGCCGAGCTGCCGGCGGCGGCCCGCAGCGCCAGCAG
>NW_023304316.1:0-10182 GCF_011077185.1 Oxyura jamaicensis | reverse complement strand
GGGGGGGGGGGGGCGGCGGCGGCGGCGAGCGGGGGCCCGCGGGGCAGCGGCCCCGGGCGCAGCAGCAGGCGGAACATGGCAGCGCCCGGTGCGTGCGGGCGGGCGCTCAAACCGGAGAAACGCAGCAGCCGGCGGCGGGGCGGGCGGGCGCCCGGAGCTGACAGCGGGGCGGGCGGCGGCGCTGGCGGCGCTGATGGCCGCAATTGCATCGAGCGCAGAGTGGCCGCTATGGGTTTGGGATATCGTCTCTGCCTCTATTCCCAAGTCTGTCAGGTTTGCTTTCTCTGGCGGTATGCAGTCACCGCTTTTTATTTCACCCGCCTGCGTAGCCTGAGCGGCTGCTGTCTGTACCCTTTTTTCTGCCTGCCATGATCTCAGTGTCTCAGTTACTAAGTGCCAGGTCGTCATCACCTCAGCAGCTGTTTATATCTCCCCCCGAGGCAGCGTCCCATAGAGTTGTCCCAGCATTTTCCCAAGTCTGTAAATCAACCCTGCCGAAACTGTCGACGGGGCACCATTTTTTTGTAAAAACTTTAACAGTAGTTTCAGGTTATATGAGTCATATTTTGTCCATCTTTTTTTCTAAGAGTTTGCTTATCAATTTCACTATCGCCTCTTCCTCGGCCAATAGATTTGCCCCCATTTTACTTCCCGCTGCTCATCTGGGGATAGGCGTGGATCCGGATGGGAAGCTGCAGTCCAGCTGTCAGCTTGACTTGTTCAGTGGGGTTCCCTTCAGACGCTATGCCTGCGTTGTCTACCCCCTATCACGTCAGGGCCACCATTTGAAGGGAATGAACGACACGACTCCAGGCTGGTGCGTAGCTGAAGCAACTGTATTGTCTAACTCATCTACTTATATAGGCTTAGCGTATCTACATGCTTTTATTACACAACTTGGCAAAGCTTGCTCATTAGCCATTATCTCCTTTGCGTGTACTGATGGGCAACAGGGCAAACCGCACCTGTTGTTTTTGTTCTTCTTATCCCCCAGTTGTACCTCCTTTATCTTCAGGCTACGTGACTTTCGCCTCGTTCTGTGTTTTTCCTTTTTTCACTTCATCTCTGTATCTAATATACTCCACATACTTTCTGACTGATCTCCCACAGCTAACAGCCTTGTTTCTTTTGAGCCTGGCATCGGCAGTTTAGGATGTATACAGTCTTTTCATCTGCAGCCTTTAGACAAACGTTCCTTTTTCAGTCCCAAAGAGTCATAAGAAGTGTGTGAATGTAAAGCATTTTGTGGCAAACTTGTCTTTGCTCTTCATCCATGAGGTTGTGCAGCGCTCTAGTTATGATTTGGTTTGTGACCAACACAATGAAGGAGTGCAAGAGAGACCTGCTGGAGAGGCTGATGAAACTGGGCTTCGACATTGCTGAAAATGAAATCTTCACATCTCTGACAGCAATCAGAAATCTTCTGGAGCAGAAGCAGGTGCAGCCTCTCCTCCTGGTGGACAAGAAGGCCCTGCCTGACTTCACAGGTGAGGTGCATGGAGAACAACATGGGAGAAGGTGCTGAATAAGGAAACATTCTGAACTCTGTTTTGTGGAATGACAGCCATCTGTATTTTACTAGCCACATTGAAGCCTGAATCATGAAGCACTGTATGGGCTGCTGCAGGGAAAGTTAACTGTGGGAAAGGAATTCACAGGTGGCTTTGCGCTGTTTCCCCCGTCCTTGTATTAGAGATAATGAGGAAACAAGCTAGAGACAAGTGCATGGAGAAGCTAGACCAATTATAAGTTGTTATCAGTGCATGCTGTAGTTAGTTGCCTATATATACTCTGTGAGAACCTGCAATAAAGGAGGACGATTATACTCGCATCAAGGTTGCATCGTTACTCCGGTCCGTTTCCCTTTCCGACAACAGTTAACATCCCAGCCAGACCCAGTACACTCTCCTGATCCTTTCTTCTATTAAATTTAACATTAAGCAGTTTGAAGTCACGGTTGTGATAGCTTATTGAGGAGTAGTGAGAATAGGCAGGAATTCAGAAAGAACTTGATCCTTTTTTATTAATTTCCAATGTAGAAAGTAATATTTATTACTAGATCAGTGGAGACTTATTGCGCCTACCAATGTTGAAATGTTTTAAAGCAAGAATGTGATGATTTATTGGAAACCAGATTTCCTTCAGCTATTGTAGAGAGATTATGTCCATAAAGAACTAGTACTTCCAGCAGTTCACTTGTCTGATGTTGGTCCTATGCTGCTGCAGCATGTTTTGTCCTACTGTCTTATGGAGATCTTTCTTAGGGAAAGTTCAATATCGAAGTGTCCTGCATTTATTGTTAGGTAAGCAGTGACACAAGTTGCTGAGAAGTTGGTGTGTGGGCACACACTGGAGGCTACTTCTCTCTTAATAGATGATTATTAAATGTAAAACCTTGTATTGACCACCTAGCTCTCACTTAATAACTGTAACACCTAAACGGGTGCTTTGTCACCCTGATTTCTCCAGATAGTCACCTCTAAAGACCCAGTTCGAAGCTGCTTTCCTTTCCAGATGTGCTCATTTCCCTCCCACAGCAATAAGGGCAGCAGCAGGTGATCCATTCTAACCTGGATACTTCAGGCAGGTGCCTGAAACTAGAACAGTTAGTCCTCGATTTAACTACATCTTCATTTCAAGAGTAGTGAAGAAATCCACACTTCTAATGTGCTCAGAGTTGGAATTGCTATATTGGATTGTGAGTAATCTTTCATCTAGAGCATTTAGGCAGTGAAAATGCAGCTGACCTGCCACTGCTCCCTGCCCCTTGCCTTATGAACTGAAATCCTCACTGTTGTGTTAATTTAAGTAGGTTCTACTCTTGCTAGGAGCAAGGCATGCATAAAATTTAACACTTCTGTTACATTTTAGTGCCATGCTCTATTCAGTAATCTTTGGACAGATAGGTATTCAAGAGAAAAGCCTCTGTGTGCTGTGAAAGCCATAACATCTGATAATCTGTTCCACCTGACATCATATCCAGAGAAATAGGCCCCCAGCAATATTCTGTGCTTGAGTTCTCAGGAAGGCTTTCTTGGGTCAGAAACAGCTGAGATGGCAGCTGATTTCACTGAAGTTATTTCAGTTTAATGTATTTCTGATCTTTCCATCAGTTTCACAGTAGCTGATGTTAATTCTGTATAAAACAGCAAAGATATCAGAAGAATACATTGGCGGCATTTTTTGCATTACTTGGATCTGGTATGGATAGTTTTGTATCTTTTTTCTACAAGCAGTTTGGCTCACATTCTCTCAGTGCTGCTCTTGAAACATTTAAGTATGCTGGAGAATGTTTTAAATTCATGTTAGTGACTGCTATTGAATTATTCTTGGATAATCTCTCTGTAAATTTGGTCACAGATAGATGAATGTAATCCATTCATAGTTAATGGACCCAGATGCTTTTGGGTGGTGTCACAAATCCCCATGACATCTCTGCATGTAACATTTTGCTGTCTGAGCTAACTGAAAGCTATGTGGCATGAGACCTCAGCCAGGAGGCTGTGATGACGCTTTCTGGAGACCTGGGAGCTTTAGCTGTCATAGTAAGGGTGCAGGGGATATGCTGTGTGAAGGCAGACCAAAAATGTTAGCAGAAATGCAGCTGTTACAAGAGTATGAGAGATTTATTTACAGCAGGTTAAGTTTCTCCTGTAGATACTACTCTGTAGATACTCTTCCATTGCTAGTTTAGTTCTTCACAGGCTTTTTAGGGTTGTATCTAGTTCCTTCAGAGGAGACACTGCTATGTAAAACAAACATGCTCCCCTAGTGAGGGACGCAGGAGGTGCAAACTGTTCTCGAGGGGACTGGCCTGTATTAAAAACAGGCCTTCCAGAAGAGCCAAAACTAACCTGGTGAGACAACTGCTAGGCCGTGCTGCAACAACATCTTTGCCATCATAACCAGACAAGGTAGAACAACAGTCAGGCTTTGTATCCGAAGTGACCAGAAAGTGAGAGAACTGGGTGTTCCTGCTTTACTGTCTTGCAAAGCCCATGAATATATGTGGAGAGAGATCCTCACAAAAAGTTGTTCAGTGAAAAAAGTGATTTATAGTCTGCAGCATCTCGGTGGAGGCAGTGGGAGAATCATTGCTAGACAATCACTGACCATCCAGACACAGATGCGTGCTTTGTGAAGGATGGTACAGTTTGTGTACATCAACACCTTTTCCACAGAGACTTACCTTGTTTCTAACATAGATAAATCTCATCTACAAGATGTCTGTGACAGAAAATGCTCATTTTTGCTGTAAAGTGATTAAATTGCTCTTGTTGCACTTGCTGACTGTGTATCGCTAAGTATGACCAAGATTCACTTCATTCAGAATAACCATCGGTACCACATTTTGATTTTCCAGGGATAGCCACTGATAACCCCATTGCAGTGGTCATAGGACTGGCTCCTGAGCACTTTCACTACAAGATGATGAATGAGGCATTTCAGTAAGTCTCCTTGTGGCCTTTTGAAGGGTGGCTGTCTTGTGCTGCGTCCCTACAGTGCAAGGAAATCCTTCCATGTGGGGAGAAGTGGCTGGTAGCAGTATTGCCATTACATAGTGAGGACTGTGGTGTCTTCCCCTGTGTCTGAGAGAACCTTTGTGGATTTGGGGCTTTAACTGTGAACTTCAGGCAGTCTGGGCCCAGGTTTCATAGCTTTCAGTCTGTAAACAACCTACAGAAGTGCAACCTCAGTTGTCATCAAGGTGAAACAAGTTAGCGGTGATTCAAGAGGAAAGACTCCTGCTGTGTTCAAAGCTGACTCTTCTGGGCCCGCAGCTTAGAGGGAAGGAAATGCAATTGTTTCTGAAGCATCTTGTGTTCAGGAGCGGCCATTACAGGATGCTGGGCTATGGACTTCATCTGGTCTGTTTTACATCTAGAACGCTGTTTGTCTGTAGACTAAGTGGTGAGTAAACTGCTGCTGGTGTCAGTCTTATTTGGTCTAAAGGAAGCATTAACTACTGGCTGCATTCTCTTCTTGAGCCTTATGTCATGTCCATATGCCTTGTCCTTTACTGCTCAGCTAATTAAGTCCCTTGGGATTTGCAGTGCTCATTGCAGAACGTTAAGGTGAACTGATTAAATGCAGATACCTACAGTGCAGATGTCTGTATCTGAGCTGGTGACCTGGGTTCCTGAGAGAGAGGGGAGCTGCTTGTAAGGCATCGTTCATTTTCCCTCCACTAGTGCTTAAAATAGGACAGATAAGCTGTGCCCTAGACGTGCATTTTCCTTTCCACTGACAACGAGGAGCTCAGGCTGACTAATTGCCTGTTAGGCAACTACTTGGTTGAAACCCAACATTAGGCTAGGTAAATCTAACCCAAAACTAGATACGTGGAGTGAGGCCCTTCTCTAGGCACCATTTGGAATGGCTGAGACTAAATTTCTTTTTTCATGTATGTGGGATTTTGATGCCACATTGAAAAGAATTCTCTCGGGTGAGATCTTTCCTATAAACTGCTGAATGTAAGTGGTTGTAGTGTCATTGTCAAATTAAATTCTTCTGTGTCCTAGGGGCATCCTCCCACTGTGAACATATCTCTCTGTTTGGAGATGCATGTGCCAGCTGTCTTGTTATGGAGCTTGCTTTGAAATGCATTGATCCAATAGAAATACTTTGTGTTAATTAAGTGAAATAAAATATTATCACTTCTGTATTGCTGAGAGTACCCAGGCTACTCTGCAGACACATGGAAAAGAACAGGCAGCCCCCAAGGAGCAAGCAGCTAACCTGAGCCAGCCTCTGTGAGCAGAGCTCCAGAAAGGCAGTGAAGGGGCAAAGCAAGATTTTATTTTCTTAAGGGCTTTTTTGTAAGTCAAGCAGAGTTGAGGAGAAAATAAAGCCTTTCTACTCTGAAGGTAACTGCCAATGGTTCCTTTCTGTCCCCCAGCCTTTCTGTTTCTGCTGTGCTTGTTAGATTTCTATATGTTGTGATAAAGACTTGAGTTGTCTGCAGTACCTGAAGAAGGTGCTGTAAAATCCAGTGGGAGGCATTTGGCAGTCACTGCCTCAGCTTTTATGGATGCTGTCTGGAGGGCTTTTATTGTGCTTAACTTGAGGCTGGGGAGGACTGTGGTAATGTTGCTGTGTTTAGTTGTGCCAGGAGGATTCCTCAGCCCCAGCTGCTGCCATGCACATTTCCCTTTACTACAGAACAGGTAGCTTCTGGGTTGGCTCCAAGAAAAATCTACCAGGCAGGCATCAGAAATGGAAGAATCAAAGATTCTGGAGGATTAGGTCCAGAGCCTGTGAAAGCAAGCTGTCTTAAGCTTTTCTTTATTATTCTGTTGTCATGGCCCTATTGATTCAGAGCCCTCAAATGGGCATGAAATGAATTGGCAGGACTGACAGGGTAGTGAGGCTCAGGAGCTGATTGAGATTGGTGGAGAAACAGCACTTTCCTTGTTACTTCTGCCCTTCCAGTTCTGTGATTCTATGTTTTTTTTCCACCCGTTCCCAATGCCCCCATGTTCTGTGCAGGTTTTTAACAGGTAGGCCAGCTGGTAGGCAGGAATGTGTGGGAACAGAGTTGTTTTTGCAGAGTTACATTTGTTTAGAGGGGAGGAATGTGGTACTGAGATAAGCTTGCAGTGATAAGAAAGCTTAGCAGGCGACCTTGTAAAATGCAGACAACTAGACTCCTTAGAACAATTAGGTGAAAATCATGGTGTCAAGTCAGATAAGTGAAGAAACGTTACCACTTCAAGCAGTAAAAAAAGACAAAAGAAATTTGAAATTTAACAGGCCTGCAACTGAAGGCCATGTATTGTCTGTGAAACATCAAATAGATTGTGAACCTGGATTTCCCACTCAGTGGGGAAACAGGGGAGGGTCCTGTCATCAAAAAATATATAAACTGTGTTTTGAAACTAGTAGGCGCGCTCCTGCTTGTGGGGTGCCCACCATTGCAATCGCAAATCAATTACTACTTCACTGAGATCCTCGCCTGAGCCTAAGTTATTGGCTACAGCATGTTTCTCACAATTTGGGGGCTCGTCCGGGAGCCAGTCACCTACCGGGGAGCCCCACCACCGCAGCAGCAGGAAGGCATGCCCCGCTGATTTCAGTGCTCCTGTGCATCAAAGGTGGCAGTTATGTGGAGAGCTGACAGAGGGCCCAATACTGATTAAAGAGGCAGGATCCATTAAGTACTGGGGAAGGGAAGAAGGTAGGCACTCCGGGTTTTAAGAAACTGATCTGGTAAGTCTGTGCACAGACCAAGGTAAGAAATATTAAGTATTGCCTTGGGGGTTGGGTGAGACTCTGTGTGATGTGTGATTGAGACATACTTTTGTACGAAGCGAGTGTGGAGTCCTGATCCGCAGTTCCGTAGCTCCGCGAGGGGTGCGACCGGAGACAGACGAAGCGTGAGATAAGGGAGTGAAAGAGTGAGTCTCAGGAAATTTGGTGTAAGGTAAGCCCTTGCACAGGGAAGTGCTTGGCAGTACACCAGGGAAATTTGGTGTACGGTAGTCCTTGCACGGGGAAGTGCTTGGTAGTTGTGGTGGTTTTACCGTGCTAGGCAGTTGAACACCACAACCGCTCTCTCACTCCCCCTCCTCAGATGAGGAGGGGAAGAAGTAAAGGAAAGAACAACTCACGGGTTGAGATAAGGATGATTTAATTAAAGAGGGGAAAAATATATATATATATATATATAATTAAGGAAATATTATTATTAATTAAACAATTCAACTAAAGGGAAAAAAGGGAAAGGGGAAAAGGGAGGGGGAAAGGGAATAACTAAACAAAACAAGTAAAGGCTATGTGGAAGTGCAGAGGAAAGAAATTACTCTCTACTTCCCACAAATGAGCGATGCTTGACCACGTCCTTGAAGCAGGGCCTCAACGCACGTAGCCGGTGTTCGGGAGGAGGACAGACGTTTTCGCAACGAGAGCCCACCCCTCCCCTCTTCTTCCTTTTTCCACCTTTTATTGCTGAGTGTGACATCATATGGTATGGAATATCCCTTTGGTTGGTTTAGGTCAGCTGCCCTGCTGATGTTTCTTTCTCACTTTTTGCCCACCCCCTAGGAGGGTCAGAGAGAGTCCTGATGCTGTGCCAGCGCTTCTCAGCAGCAGACACAACACTGGTGTGATACTACTGCTGTTCTAGCTACAAGTGCAGAGCGCAGCACTGTATGGGCTGCTGCAGGGAAAGTTAACGTCCCAGCCAGACCCAGTACAGTAGTACACCCCCATTTTCCAGAATTGGAACATTAGTGTGTGGTACCATACAGGAGGGAAATTTCTGTAGCAGCACACTGACAAGGGTTAGGAAAAATGGGAAGAATGAGTTCCAGGGGACAGGGAGATATCCCTGGGGGAGTGCCTACCAACAGTTCTTCCTGAAGAATGATAAGAAATTGGAAAAATAATCTCAAAATTAGAGGAGATGATAAAAAAAAATAAATGGTTAAATGCTGTGTATCAGTCAGGACAAAAGAACCAATTAAAGAAGCAGCAGTATTTTGGCCAAAATACAGGTCTGATGAAAATTCAGGCTTTAAATTTATATGTAAACAGTAAGATTCCTTTTTCGGAGAAGGAGCCAAGTTATGCTTCCTATAATCCTAATATTGCACTGGTGGCAGCAGCAGTCGCTCCAGGAAGGGAGACAGAGACTGCGATTAACACTGTCCCTAGAGAAGAGCGCACTCTAGGCTCTGGTAAGAATTAGAACAAGGTAGAAGAGATATTGAGAATTTTGCCTGCCCTGATACTAACAGTACTAACACTAACTCTCCCTCTCCTTGCCAGCAGAGAGGTGTTAGGGGTTTTAAGAAGGAGATGAAGTCTTTTATTGAGGACCCCATCAGGATAGCTGAACAATTTGACCAGTTCCTAGGGCCTAACTTATACTCTTGGGGGGAAATGATGTCTATACTAAGTATGTTGTTTACAGGGGAAGAAATGGGAATGATCAGGAGGAGAGCTGCTATACAAGAATGGGAAAGAGCTCATCCTCCAGGACCAGGGTTAATACCGGCAGGGCAGAAATACCCACTTGCCGATCCTGACTGGAATAATAATAATATGCAACACAGAAATATGAGAGACTTGCGGTCAGAATGAGAAAGTACTCGTGGATGAATCCCGAGGACCCAGTGTCCCGGGGGCTCTTCAAAGTTCATTTTGTGGTTGGAACCTGGTCAGATACATGGTGGGGGGGCTCCAGAGGGTGGGAGGTTGTAGTGAACAGTCACTGGTGGCCCTCCTGCGGGAAGCCCTGAAGGTGTATGTCAGGAGGGGAGATGAGAAGTGTGGGAAAGGAATTCGCAGGTGGCTTTGCGCTGTTTCCCACGTCCCTGAATTAGAGATAATGAGGAAACAAGCTAGAGATGCGTGCACAGAGAAGCTAGACCAATCATAAGTTGTTGTTGGCGCGTGCTGTAGTTAGTAGCCTATATATTCTTTGTTGGAACTTGCAATAAAGGAGGACGATTATACTCGCATGGAGGTTGCATCGTTACTCCGGGACCGTCTCCCTTTCCGACATCTGGTAGCAGAGGATGATTACTCGCCAGATAGTCCAGCTCGACTGAGTTCTCCGAGACTGCGGTAAGCAGCTAGAGGAGGGGATTGGGAAAATTAACGGCTGAGAGGAGTGCTGCATGGCAGATACGGGTCAGGGTCGCTCCCTGCCTCTCAGAGGAAGCGTAGCTGTGGAAGTGGAGGCTGCAGCGATGTTGCTCATTGGAATTCTCTCTAAGAGAGGTATTGAGACAATGGGAAAGTAAACCGCTGAGAGGAATGCTGCTTGGCAGACGTGGGTCTGGGTCGCTCCCTGACTCTCAGAGGAAGCGCAGCCATGGAAGTGGAGGCTGCAGCAATGTTGCTCGCTGGGATACTCTCTAAGAGAGGTATCGAGACAACGGGAAAGCAACTGATCAAATTGATCAAGTTAGGACAACGATGGGGACATTTTAGAGGGACTGCCTTGCTGTTCCCTGTTATGGAATGGTAAGAATTTGGGAATACCATGTGGGAAAGGACTATAACGGGGGATTCAAAAGATGAAAAGGAGGTGAAAACTGTCCGCGAGTTGCAGCAGATGGTATTAGAGACATTAAAAGTGTGAAATGTGTTATTTGATTCGTGTCAGTATGGAACAATGCTAGGGCCTCATGATGAAATATAAGCTCCTATTTAAGAAAAACAGAGTGATTAGTG
>NW_023304315.1:0-7927 GCF_011077185.1 Oxyura jamaicensis | reverse complement strand
AGGAAAGGAAAGGAAAGGAAAGGAAAGGAAAGGAAAGGAAAGGAAAGACTTCTGGGGAACAGCAGCTGGGAGAGAGAGGAGTGAGAGCCAGCCCTGCAGATGCCAAGGTTGGTGAAGAAGTAGGGGGAGAGGTGCTCCAGGTGCCAGAGCAGAAGTCCCCTGTGGCCTGTGGTGAGGACCATGGTGAAGCAGGCCATCCCTCTGCAGCCCATGGAGTACCGTGGTGGAGCAGGTGGACCTGCACTGAAGGAGGCTGTGGCCTGTGGAAGACCCCCACTGGAGCAGGCCCTGGGCTGGACCTGTAGCCTATGGAGAGGAGCCCACACAGGAGCAGCTGACCTGGTAGGAGCTGCTGTCTATGGGGGACCCAGCTTGTAGTAGTGTGCTCCTGATGGATGGACCCCATGGTATGGACCCATACTGGAGCAGTCTTGAAGAGCTTCTGCCTGTGGGAAGCCCACACAGGATCAGTTTGGGAAGGACAGTATCCCATGGGAGGGACCCCACATGGAGCAGGGGCAGAGAGTGACTGAGAAGGAGTGGCAGAGACCAAGTGTTATAGACTGACCACAACCCCCATTCCCCCGTTCCCCTGTGCCACTCAGGTGGATGGAAGGAAGGCATTTTTTGTTTCTTTCCTTTGTTTCTCACTTCTCTAGCTTGTTAGTAATAGGCAATAAATTTTATCTCCCTACTCTGAGTCTGTTTTGCCCATCACGATAATTGTTGAGTGATCTCCCTGTCCTTATCTCAACCCTTGAGCCCTTTGCATCATATTTTCTCCCCTTTTCCCTTTGAGGAGGGAGAGAGAGAGAAAGGTTGTGGTGGAGCTCAGCTGCCCACCTGAGTAAAACCACCAGATGATGATTTAAAAGAAAAAAAAAGAAGAAGCAGAAAGCGAATCCTTTACACTTTTTTTTTTTTTTTTTTTTTTTTTTTTTGTTACTAGGTTCTACTTTGTAATTTTCTTTATTTTGGCTATGTCTCATATTTTCCCCTTTCCAAATTCAGCAATGAAGAGGTCAAGACTGAAAAATTCGTGTAATAAGAGATCACATCATTATGCATTCCTTTTAAATGTGTTATTTAAAAATATTTACTCACTGATGACAATTTGTCAAAGGCATGAAGTGGTGCATGATAGAATAACTTCTTTTATCAAGCCAGACATTTTTGGATCTGTTGTTGGTTTTGCTCATTTTGTGCTTTATGTTGTGACCTGGTCTCGGAAACTCATTGAGGACGTAGGTATTTGGGAAGTCTGTGAGAGGAAAAAGGAGATGGTGCTCATGGCTTGCAGAGCTTCTGCACAGAAAAGGAGAATGGAAGAAAAAAATAGTTGTGGTGAGAGATTTGTCTAAATGAACAGCCTATGAGAATTTCTGAACTGGGAGAATACTTGCAGTTGGTGTTACAGAAAGACAGCAGAAAGATGGAGAAAACATGAGGGAAACTAGATAAAATACCCACTGGGAACCCTTTACTGGAGTTGAAATTTCCCTCCACTCCCCTTTCAGTGGACTTTTGGGGGGATGTGTAGCACTAGGGGAACCTAGAGATAGGAACTGAAGTTGCAGGGTGCAAGGCCTTCTATGGCTTCCCTCTGAAATTGCAAAGAACTCACTCTCTGAGAGTTCCTCCTTATCTTCAATGACCATCTTAACACAACACCCCCAGCTTTTGCACCCCAATTTTCCTTTCCACAGCAAGCCCAGCTGGCATCATCTTGTCCAGTTGTTCTCTATTGCTGTAGAGCAAGGCGGATTTTTATTTTTTTTCCTGTAATTGCTTCATTCTCTCACTGCACTTAAAAAGATTGAAATTTAAAAAATGCATCCCTGCACAAAGTATTTTGGGCACAAGGAGCATGGTGAAGGCAAGGAAGTGGAATTATATTGCAAATGTCAGGAGCTATGAAAAATGTAACAGACTTTAATATTCTTCTGCTGTTACTGCTGAGTGTCTCTTACCTGCATTCACGGTAAGTGAAATGCCTTTTATTGAGTCCAGCTGCCACTGAGCAGAAAAGATTTCCATGCTTCCTATATTTATTTTAAAGCTACACTGTGGCATGCATTCTGATAATAAATGTTCTTTCCCTACAAACTCTCACTTAGCCTTCAACTTTAAGATTAGTTTAAGCTTTTAGGAATAACCCCTATACCATGCTCCAATGAACTTCAGCCCCAAATGCCCTGCTACTTATACCTTAGAAAGGATTTCTGCATTCCAAATTGTAACCACCTGTGATACCTAACGCTAACTGGTGCTGTGCCAGCAACTTGGATGCTGCTCTGAAGATGTAAAACATTAACCACGCATTTCTCTGTAGCTCACTTCCCCATGGGATTACTTTTCAAGGTAAGTGGTTTGCATAAGATCCCTGAGAGACCTGCATTTAGTTTATTCAGTAGTATAAACAACCTGCTGCTTTTGTGCTTCTCTCTGCAGACCAAAGAAAAACCCATTTTACACATTAAAATTGAAAGTAGCATTGCTGAAAGGGCCGTGATGGCTCAGAGCATCTTGTCTAGCTCCGGGAGGGGTCTCAAGAGGTGCAAGAAGCCTCTCAATCTGCATCCCCCTCCTGTCCTGAGACCCTCTGCCTGGCAGAGATGGGGTCAGCAGCCCCCATTTCTGCCTGTCTCACTGCCCCTGCCCAAGGCAGGGGCACGGGGGTTGTATTGTTTTTCTTGGTGGGCTGCTTTAATTTCCCCTTGATAAAGCCATCTCCATAGCTTGCAAAACAGCCCCGGGAGGGGGGGGATTCTGTCTCCCTGCAACCCGATTAGCGAAACCCTGGGGAGTAACGGGCACAAACCCCAAGCCCCGTTGTTTTACTGGGAGTTGCTCCCTACTGGCCACCGCCCAGGCGGGGAAGCAACGGGCCGGTGCTGGTGCTGCACAGACAGCAGCGGCGGGAGATAAACGAGCAGCTCCCCCGCGCCGGGATTTGAGCAATCAGGAAATATAATCTGGGCTGGGAAGTGCCCGAGCATCTGCTGGGTTATTAATAAATTGTATGCAATCTGTTCGCGGTGAACCCGGGGCGGAGGGAACCATCTGCTCCCGAGCTGTAACGCTGATGGGATCTGAGGAATGAACTCGGCGGGGTCGGCCGGCCGCGCTCCGGGGCTGCCTCCCGCACCTTCTCGTCGCCGCCGGGGGCAGCGGAGCTTGCGGGAGCCGCAGGTCCCCAAGCGGGGACGTGGCGGAGGGCGCGGTCTGAGCACCCGTGGGTGCCTACTCCCCGCACTGCTTTCCTTGGGCCACGGCTAATTGCTCCCCTAGATGTTATTCTCCACGTTTTATTCTGCGCCAGCAGCCGACGTCCAGCCCACCGCCGGGTCCCCGTGCCCGTTTGCACCGGGGTACGTGGGGACTCGTGAGGTGCTGCTACAAACGTCGCGATGTTTACAGAAGGCTGAGGCGCGGAGAGGTGATTGCATGAGCTGTCTCCACAGGTTGAGGAGCCAAAATGATAACCGCTGAAGGATGTCTCTGCATCGCTGCGGTCGTCCTGAGGAGAGGAGGGGGGCTTTCCCCTGGAGCAAGAACTCGGGGCTGCACAGCGCATCCCTAAAATACTGGCACGTGACAAACGCTAGCTTCCATTACAGCACTCGGAGCAGCGCTATCCTAAGCAAAGGCGAGCTGAGGACAAAGCCTCCAGCGACAAGAGAGATGCAGAAAAAGATCTGCTTCGGCTGGCCATGCGAAGCCAAACCCTTGCCAGACTCCAGCTGTCGGATCAAGGCACGGCCGCCACAAGCCTCCGCCGCCTGCCCGGCGCCACTCCGTGCTCACGGTGTCGCTGTCGCCCGCTAGAAGCCGCCGCGGCACTGCCGGGATATTTCCTGTGCTGGAGGAAGGGCGAAGAGGAAGAAAACAGCGGATTTTCGCCTGCTCCCCTGCAAACGCTGCGGATCCCAGCCGGGGAGGGATCCGACCCCGCCGAGGAGGAAGGGTTTAGAAGAGGTGGATTTTCCCCCAGCTCTCCGGCCGGGACCATCGCTCGGTGCCGGGGCCAGCAGCAGGGAGCCAGCGGAAGGCTTTTGCCTGGCCCTGCGACACGTCTGTCACTGCGCGTGTGACAGGCTGAGCGACCACCCGGCGGCCGGGTACAAAGCAATGGACACCGCCGGCAGTTTCCCTAAAAACGCCAGGGGAGGAAGGCTCCGGCTCTGCCAGGGTCCTGAAGACAAAGGCGGAAAGGGGAGGATTTGTCGCCCGTTCCCCGCTCCTGGATCCTGGTTGCTGAAGGCGAAGCGCGGAGCAAACCCCGTGGTGCCTCCGGCCTCCGAGCGACCGCGTCAGTGCCCGCCGCAGAGGGGCCGGCGGGCCCCAAGACCGCTAGGTGGTTCCTTTCTCCGTGCTTAGGGCACTTCTGGATTTAAGCGTTTCCGGTCTCGGGAATGCTTTGAAACCCGATCTCCGCTTTTCTGGGCCGTGCTCGAACCTCCAGGCTGTGTCAAAGAGGCGTGAGGGACCCGCTCCGCGGGATGCGGCTGTGAGCGCTTTCTTCAGTGCTACTTGGCTACTCCTCATCGTTTTTCAGACCGAACCACGAGGCTAATTAGCTCATGTTTGGAATCATAACATTTTATACAGATTAACATCACTTCCAACCGACAGAGACCCTCACCAGTTGACATACACGGGAGAATCAAAAATATCTTTGTTCACCGGCCCTTTAGGAGGCTACAGGCTCTTCGTCCCGGATCCCCATCGGTGGGGACAGTCACCCTGTGCCGGCTGGTCCGGAGCTCCTGCTCGGCCCTTTCCATCTCGGTGATGGAAAATGTCCTGGGTCACAATAGAAACTCCACCCACTCGGGTGCTTTTTTGCAGAATCTTCTCAGCTTCTCCCTATGAACTTGGTGGCTTCACATTACAGGTACTGGTGGTGTAAAAAGCAAGTTAGTTGTGCATCTCTGTTTACAATGCAATGCTGCAATGCTTGAGGATTTGCCTTACCCTCTGCAGAAGCTGGATTTAATCAGAAAGTGAGACTCCCACGTGGGCTGGATTTGAGTAAGCACGAATCTCTTCCAACTTGTAGGTTATCCTGGATAGTTTGTTTCTTTGCTTCCAGAAACATCTTTATCACTAGAAAAGCTCAGACCTCCGGCATTGTGGGACCGTTTTTTCGAGCTGCTTGGTGGATATAGAAATTATATAGAAATGCAGACAACTACTCGTAACACAGGAGGAGGGACACCGTGTCCTCTCTCCTTGGTAGTAATGCGTGTTTTATCTTTAGCAATTGTCTTACCGACTAAAACAGACTTCTACATTTTTAAAAGCAGTCTTAATTTAGGACTTAGCACAGCTCTAAGATACTTGAAAGTAAACCAGTGCTGTTTTTGCCGACAACGGTATTATGTTTTCATCCCTACGAATATGGCATGAAACTATTTGTCCAGAGGCGATCTACTTATTCCAGGTAAGTGGAAGAATTTAGCAAGCATGTAAGCAGGGAAAATATATATATATATCCTGCTTAAACACATCTAATCCTGGATTCACGTGGAATGATCTTGGTGGCTTTGTTGACAGAAGATCTGTCCCAGCACCTTTCTATGCACGAGTCAAGACGCTGATCTCCACCCAAACCCTTACTTCCTTTTGCTACATGAAACTGAAACAAACAAACAAACAAACAAAACAAAAACCAACGCTACATTTAGATCTTAGTTTCCAGGAAATTCAGCACTCGGGAACGTGTCTTTGGATTAGTTTTGCAAAATCGTGCCTTGTACATTCTTACTCGTGGAATTCCTCTGTTTGATAACAGAGGAAACATCTGCCTGCGCCTGGAAAAGTCAACAAAACGTTTTTACACTGGACGGGATATATTTTGTTTCCCTCCGTGGTAATAATAAAGTGAGCCGCAGAAAATCCCTAGACTTAAAGAATGGGAAAAAAAAAAAAAAAAAAAAAAAAAAAAGGACAAAACGTGCTGTGTTAGATTCTGGGTGTGGCAGGAACGTGTCCGTGGGCTTAGGGAGTCGCAGTCCCGGCTGCGGCAGTGTCTGCCAGAGGTTACGATTACCGTTCTTCCTGAGCTGCTCCGCTGGTGAGTAGCGCCGGAGGGAAAGACCACGCTTCTTCTTTGGAGGCTGAAAATCCACTGTGCTCCATTTGGAAGGATTTGGGACGGGAAACGTGGTGTCTCTGAATGACTTCCTCGGGGCGATGAGCCTGTCGTGGGCCAGGATTAAAAAGAAAAAGCAGTAAAGGTGCAAAGACGCAGGAGGAAGAAGCATTCATCTTCTGCATTTTGAGTTTCAACCGGATAAAGTGGAGACGGCATAAACCAAAAACAGTTGGCATCAAGGAGCAGATATGGATCTGGACTCGAGGCATCATTGCTGTTCCTAGAAAGCCTGACTACCTTCAGCGGTGGATTTCCGCATGAACCGGCGAGAAGCCGGAAAGCTGAGAGATCAGCAGGCACAGCCGTGGTCAGTACTCCTGAACCGTGCTCTGTGTGCGGGAGCTGCAGGGATAAGGCGGCGATTTGCTCCCGGATTTAGCGCGGCTGCTGCCGGTGCGCCGGGCAGGTGACGGCGAATGCAAAGGTGGTCAGAGAAGAGCTGTGTAGGCAGGTGGTGGGCTTTGCCCTGGAGTTTCAGACTGGTCGAGAATCCTCTCACCGCAGCGCACCCGGCTTTGCTGGGGCGTGGGAGAGGGTAACACTGAGGGATAGCACTGAGCCGCCGGCGGCAGCCTCCCGTCCCGCCGGCGTGCCTGCAGAAGACGGCGAGCACGAACGGCGAAGATACCCTTAAAATCAGAAATTCTCAGCCCTGTCTCGTCTGAAGGAATGATCTCGCCGGTAACACGATTCTTCCGCTTTTTCCCGAGGGACTGCGGCATCCACGCGTAATGTGCTTGTCTCCTCTCCTCTCAGCCCTCCCATGGCCCCCACTCCGAGAGGTTTGGAACCGGCGCTTGCGAGAGTTTCCTCTCACTTCGTGTCTCCTTTCCTTTGAGCGTTTCACAGCAAGGGTACTATGATCCTGCACTGTCAGCAGAGCGGGTGTGTAACAGGGAACTTCCCCCGGGAAGAAGCTGTCGCAGAACAGCCCTGTTCCCACTGAAGGAAGCCGTGGAGAGGACGCAGAGACCGCGAGTGGAAGAAGGGGATCTGTTTCTCTGTTTCGACTTTGCCCCCTGCACACAGTCCTTGTAAGAGTTACTTGATGATCAGTCTGAGAACCTGCTGCCTCCGTGTTTTGTCTGCAAGAGAGGTTTAGATTTATTTGGTTGTAAGGTATGATTAGAACGGCATGTGAATAGAGCATGTTTTCGGAAACACTTCATTTAGACCTCAAGGTTTCTAACAGGAACACCGATCACGGTGATTCTGGGAGCTGTCAAATACATTCAGTACATTTCAGGGCACGATCGTTGCACTTGGAAAATAACTGTGAATAATTAGTTGGTGTCATATTGTAAAGAAAATTATATGCACTTCTCCTGAACTAGTACAGTGAAAAGCGTTGCAGGTGAGTACTCGGCAACAACCTCCAACGGAAGTGCGTGGAATGGAAAATGCCAAAACCGGAGCAAATCCAGGGCGATATGCAGAGCACGGTAAAAGGCAATACCTATAGACTGCCACATGATGCCGCTCTGACCTAATAAACGCATGATGAAAACGGGCGGAAGAGGGGAACACCTTCCGGCACCCGTGAAAAAGCAGATGACAGAAAGAACCGCAAGGAAGAGGACGCGCAGCCATTGAAAGAGGATCCTAATACCGTGCACAGCCAGAACCTCTCAATATACGCATCAGTACCTACATGGTGGAGAGAAGAGGAAATCGGTGACAGCAATGGGAGTTTGCGGACCAACACGGCTGAGGTGGGGGTCCGTGGTGCGGGTGCTGGTGCTGCAGGCGGCCTGGGCGCTGGGCGGC
>NW_023304314.1:0-9118 GCF_011077185.1 Oxyura jamaicensis | reverse complement strand
CCGCCGCCCCCCCCCCCGGGCCCCGCCGCGCCGCCCGACCTGGTTCGGTGGCGGCGGGGACGGGAGGGGCGCGGAGCGAGCCGGGCCGAGCCGGGCCGGGCTGCGGCGGGGCGGGCTCAGTGCGGCTGTGCCGGGGCCGCGCCGCGGTGAGATGCGAGGGGGGGACCGTGCCGAGCCGTGCCGGGACCGTGCCGAGCCGTGCCGAGCCGGGCAGAGCCGTGCCGAGCCGTGCCGAGCCGGGCAGAGCTGTGCCCAGCCGTGCTGAGTGCGGACAATGCCGTGCGGAGTCGTGCCCAGCCCGGGCAGAGCCGTGCCCAGCCGTGCCGAGCCGTGCCCAGCCCGGGCAGAGCCGTGTCCGGCCGCCCCCCAGCCGGAGCACGTCCCCCCGGCTCGGCTCGGCACACGTTGGCTCCGCGCTGTCCCGGCTCAGCGCAGGGGAGCTGCGCCCCGCGGGGTGCTGCCCCGCACAGGCTCGGCACCCCCGGGACTGTCCTGTCACACCGCACCCTCACCCCGTCCCCGGGCGTCCTGAGCCCGTCCCACACTGTGCCCAGAGCACCCCGTCCCCATCCCACCCCGTCCCCATCCCGTCTCCTCCGGATCCCATCCCCTCCGCATCCCACCCGGTCCCTACACCACCCCATTCCCCCGTCCACTCCTCATCCCACTCCTTCCTCATCGCATGCCCTTTCCACCCTGTCCCACCCCATCCCCATCCCTCCCTGACCCCGTCCCATCCAGATCTGATCCCAAACCCACCCCATCCCACCCCAACCCACCCAATCCCACCCAGCCCCATCCCACCTCGCCCCCTGCCCCAATCCCCCACCTCCCCCTGCCCCAGCCCCTGCCTTGCCCCCTCCCAGCCCCCCCACCCCTCCCCAGCTGCAGTGGGGCACCCTCCTCGTCCCGCCCAGCTGTGAGCCCTTAAAAAATCCTGGGGGCAGCCATGGGCCCATGCTGGCCACCATGGCTTCAGGGGAGCAGGTGAGTCCTCTCCTGGCCCTGCTCAGCCCCTAGTGGGGCTGGGGCCAGCAGCAGGGCCCAGGCAGCCCTGCTGTCCCCTTGGGGCTGTGGGGTGGGGGTCCCGTGCCCTCTGTTGGGGGGACTGGGGGGCTCCTGGGGCTGTCCCCGCTTCCCCAGAGGAGACAAGAGGAGCGGCGGCGGCGCAGGGCTCAGCAGCAAGAGCTGCTCCTGGCAGAGAGCCTGGGCAAGCACCCCCTGCAGAACAGGTACGGGGGGGGCTGGCTGTGGGGGGCCTCCCCCCACACCAGGAGGGGAGGTCTGGGGGGGCTCCAGCCCCGCTGATGCTCCCCTTTCCTCCCCCAGGTGGGCGCTGTGGTTCTTCAAGAACGACAAGAGCAAGATGTGGCAGGCCAACCTGCGCCTGGTCACCAAGTTCAGCACGGTGGAGGACTTCTGGGCGTGAGTGCCTGCTGGGTGGGGGGTGACGGGACCCTTGGGGGGGGGGTCCCCAGGGCACCGCTCCTCACTGCCTCTTGTCTCGCCCCCCCTCTGCAGGCTGTACACCCACATCCAGCTGGCCAGCAAGCTCACCTCGGGCTGTGACTACTCCCTCTTCAAGGTGCGACACCCCCGTGCTGGGGGTTGCTGGGGGGGGGACATGGACCCCAAGCCGGTTGTGTCCATGTGCTGGCGGTGCCTGAGCGTCCCCCTGCCTGTCCCCGTCCCCAGGATGGCATCGAGCCCATGTGGGAGGACAGCCAGAACAAGCGCGGCGGGCGCTGGCTCATCACCCTGGCCAAGCAGCAGAGGCACACGGAGCTGGACCGCTTCTGGCTGGAGACGGTGAGCGCGGCCCCGTGCCCGCCCGGGGGGTCAGGGTGGGGGGATGTCAACCCCTGATGCGGCTCCAAGCCCTGGCAGGACCACCCCAGGCTCCCCTTCCCCTCCGCGCAGCTCCTGTGCCTCATCGGGGAGATGTTCGACGAGTACAGCGACGAGGTGTGCGGGGCCGTCATCAACATCCGCGCCAAGGGGGACAAGATCGCCATCTGGACCCGGGAGGCGGAGAACCGGGAAGGGGTCACCCACATCGGGTAACGTGGGGGGAGTGGGCCCCTGGTGCCCCCCGGCCCCGTAGCCATGGGGGTGTCACCCCGGTGTTTGCCCTGTGCCCATCCCGGGGCAGGGGCTGGTGGTGGGGGTGTCCCGTCCCCTCCCTGGGCAGGGGCGATGCTGCCCCGACCCTGCAGTCCCCTCTCTCCTGCAGGCGCGTCTACAAGGAGCACCTGGGCCTGTCGCAGAAGGTGGCCATCGGCTACCAGGCCCACGCGGACACGGCCACCAAGAGCGGCTCCCTGACCAAGAACAAGTTCGTGGTGTGACTGCGGGGGGAGCGGGACCCCCTGTGCGACCCCGCAATGAATGGCTGCAGCTCAGCCGGCTCCGTGTGTGTGCTGGGCACGAGGGTCTTGGGGTGGGATTTTGGGGGGGGGGGCCTCCTGGGCTGGGGAAGGTGCACGGCCTCACCCTGCGCCCCTCCCGCGGGGTGAGCGGGGCTGGGAGCACCGAGCTGGCACTGTCGGGGCTGGGGATGCTGCGCGTCCCCTGGCCGGGTGCCCGGGACCGGGTAGGATCACCCCGAAGGGGCGATGGGGACTGAGGAGGGGACCCGGGGGGGGGGGTCGGGGGGGAGCAGCCCCGCTCCCGCTGCTGCACTGCCGGCCGCTGGCCACGCGGTGGTGCCGCTCGCCCGGCCTTGGCCAGCTCCGGCACGCCGGGGCCAGCAGCGCGCCCTGCCCGGGGAGGGGGCAGCCCTGCCCGGCCTGCGGGGGGCGGCGGAGCCGGGACCCCCCAGTAACGCACCGCAGGGTGCCCTACCCTGTGTCCCCCCTCTCCTCGCCCAGCCGTGGCAGCGTGAATTGGGGCTGGGGGCTGCTCCCCGGCATGGCCACCCCCTGCAGCATCCCCGCCTCGCTATGGGGCTGAGCCCCAGCACCCCCCAGGGTGTGCCAGCCCCCCCCCCCGTGTCCCCCAGCCTCCTGCGGGCTGTGCTGGGCTCCCGTCCCCATCCCCTCGGCCCTGTGCTGGGGGTAGCAGGGGGGTCCTACCCTTGGGGTGCCCCCTGCCACACGGTGCTGGTGGCCTTGGCTGGGTGGTGGCAGGGTCTGGCTTATTGCCACCCGCACACAGCCGGAGCCGGGGCTTGGTTTGGTCAGAAAAGTGAGGGAGCTGTTTGTCTCCGTGCCTCTGTGGGCTCCTGGCAGCCCCAAGGCAGGGGGCTGGAGGTGTCCACCTGGAGCCCCCCCTTTGGGGACAGGGTGGGCTCTGTCCTCAGCTCCTGCCCACCAGGTGCCTGCCTGCAGGGGCACAGAAGGCACAGCGGGGTGGGGGGTGCTCAAGACCCCCCCCCCCAGCTTGGTGCTCCCTTGGCCAGGGACCACCTGGAGAGTACGGCAGCGCCGGGGCTGTCCCCAGCCAGGGTCACGCCGGGCAGCTGGCCCGTATGCCAGCCAAGCTGGCAGCCCTGTCAATAATCATAATTAAAAATTAATACTGATCAAAAGGGAGAGGCAGATGGCAGCAGACAGGCAGCAAGGCTGTGCGGGGGGAACGGGGATGATGCTGAAGCTGGGGGGGGGGGGGGAAACAAGGACGAGGGGAGCTGTGGTGGGCAGCGGGGCAGGAGATGCGGGGTCAGGGTGCTGTGGGGCCCAACAGGGGTGAGGACACGTTATGGGACCCACCAGGTGTGGGGCCAGAGGAGCTGTGGGGCACAGCGGGGATGGGGACAGCAGCACGGTGCTGGGCTGGCAGGGGGCAGGTGCCTGCGTCCCCCTCTCCATGTGGGCAGCGTGGCTCAGTGGTGCCAGGGTCACCTTGCCGGCAGCTGGCACGCAGTTGGGGCCGGGCGCTCGGCAAGCTGCCAGCCCTCCTCGCCCTGCGCCACCGCGCCGGCAGCAAGGACAGGCCCTGCCCTGCGCCGGGCATCCCGGCACGCAGCCGTGCAGGCACCCATCCTGCTGCTGCAGTCGGCACGGGCGCTGCAGGGTTAAAAACCCTCCAGAGAAAGCAGGGAAGGAGCTGCTGGCTGCGTGGCGGGCGCGTGGGCTGGGGAAGAACAGCGGCGCTGGCTCACCGTGGGAGTGGGCAGGCAGCGCGGCTGCGGCGCTGGGGCTGTGCCACGCCACGGGGGCCCCACGCACACCGCCCTGCGCCATCACATCCCCAAGGGACCGCAGGGTCTCTGGGTTCCTCCAGGAGGGGGGTGTGGGCGTGCAGGGGGGGCTCTGGGTGCTGCCAGCAGCCCCTGAGCATCTCCAGGGAGCCCTGTCCCACGGGGACCATCGCCCCCCGTCCCGGTGTGGGCACAGTCCTCCCATCAGGAGCATCGCGGCACGCGGTGGGGGTCCCCGCGACGAGGGGTACCACAGCGCCGTTCCCATGACAACCTCTTCGGAGACAGCGTTCGGTGTGGGAGCAGCAGGAGGAGAGGGGCCCGCGGACCCCTCCTCGCTCAGCATCCCACACGTGGTGGGGCAGAGTGGGGGGCAGCAGTGGGGCTGCAGCCCTGGGTGGTGCTCCTGGTCCCATCCTGCGGCACAGTGCGGGTGGGCACGGTGGTGCTGGGGCTGCTTGGGGCTGCTCCCCTCTGGTAGCGGGGTTTGTGAGTAGGGTCCCACGGCAGGGTTTGCATGGCGGGGTTTGTGCAGTGGGGTTTGCGTGGTGGGAAGGGGTTAAGCGCCTGCAGGACTGTCCCCGGTGCCAGAGGCAGGGCAGAGGGGGACAGCATCTCCTGCCCTGCGCTGCAGAGATCCTGTACCTGAGCAGGGTCCCTCGCTGTCACTTCTCATCTGCGTGACGGTGGCAGCCACGCTCCTGCAACACGGCTGAGCACTCTCCTTCCCCGCGGGGACGGGCTGGCACTTCCCCGCTTGGCAGAGGCGGGCGGGGGGAGCGGGCGGGTGGGATGGGGACAGGGATGGGGACGGAGACAGGAGCCTCGTGCCCAGGGCCCTGCAGCCATCCCCGTGGCGTGGCACTCCGGCTGGCTACAGGCGGTGCCCAACCACCCTGCCCTGCTCCTGGCCACCAGGGCTTTGGGGTTTGCTCCCCTGTGCCCATGCAGTGACCTCAGTGCCCCCCGGCTCACGGCGAGCAGCCCGCGTCTCCCCTTGACGTAAATGCCTCCGAGCAGCCCGGAGGCGGGGGGGCTCCATTAGCACCGCCACGTCCCTGCTGCACGGCACCGGGTGTTCTCCCTGGGGTGGTGGTGGTGGCACTGCGTGTCCCCATCCTTTCCCGGCTGGCTCTGTGCCCCGCTGTGCCCCCCGATGTCCCCTTGCACGGGGCTGCTGCTGCTGCAGCCTGCGCCCCCTGCGCCGCGGGGAGGGTTGGGGATTCCCGGGCAGTCGATGCGCCCATCGATCCCTGAGTGGCTCCGGCTGCTCTCCCACCGCCCTGCTAATTAATTGTCTGCTGCTGCTGTGGGAGCGCCAGGAACTAGGGGTGGCTGCACCCAGCCCCGCCTGCCTGCTCACAGCCCCACACGTCCCCTGCAGGCACCAAACTCGGACCCGCAGCTGACCCCATCGGGCTGGCAGGCACTCGGCTGCGCCCAGGGGCTCGTGGGGGCCTGGGGAAAGCAGGAGCTACGTCTGTAGGCAATGACCAGAGCTGGGGCTGGGGGGCACCTGGGGGTGCAGAACCCTACAGGAGGCTGTGGGGCGCTGCAGGGGGTGCGGGGAGGGCACGGCCCCTTCCCACACTCCTGGACACCCTCGCGGCCTTGCCCGCCCCAGGCTGCGCCAGCTCCCAGCCACGCTCGGGGACGCTGCCTTTGTGCCGGGCTGTAATGAGATTTCTGCTTGGCTGCCTGGGTAGAAAATCCAAGACGGAGGATGCAGAAAGCCTCCGTGAGCCCTGGCAGCCTCCCGCTCCTGCCCACTGAGCACGGAGGTGCCCCCAGCCCCGCACACGGGACCCACAGCAGTGCCGGGGGCATCGGCACCCACTCCAGTTGGGGTACCCGCTGCTCAGGGTGCCTGTGGGGTGCCCAAGCCGGTGGCTTTGCTGCCTGCTCCCCTCATCCCCCTTGCCCCCATCCCTGTCCCACAGAAGGGTCCCCGGGTGCTGGCCAGGGAGGTCCCAGCGTGGCGGCACTGCATCCCCGGGATCCTTCAGGGCTGGAAAGGGCTCGGGGGATGGCACCGGAGCCGTGCCCCAGGCTGGTGTCAGAGCCCGCTGTTCTCCAGCACAACAAATCTGCCTCCCTAAAAGCACCGAGCGCTGCTGCAAGCGCTGGAGGCTGCGTGGGGAGGGCTGGGCCGGGGTTTGCTGTGTCTTAATAGAGCCCTTCCCACCCCCAGCATTAGATGCAGTTAATCTACTCCTGCAAATGGCTAATTTTGAAAATCCTCTTATCAGAATTAGGTCCTCAACATCCATATTTATTTACTTTTCATTTTCGTAATCTTTCTGTTCCTTGTGTGGCTGCGTTCGCACCCAGGCTCTTGGCTCTGCTTCCGAGCATCCTCCCCGTGCAGGATGAGGCCCGGGACGTCCCGTGCCGTGCCCTGGCACGTGTCCCAGCCCCGCATGCCGCACGTTTCTCGCACCTCGGCTCTGCCGCTGGGGCCAGCAGCACCGGTGCCTGCCCATCCCGGCCCCCAGCACCCGTGCAGCCCGGGCACAGCCGGTGCCGGTGCCGTGGCCACATCCTGCTCACCGGAGCCACGCATTATGCGCTGTTTATTCGTCAGCACTTCTCCCTTTGTAACTCAATTAGTCAGGAGCAGTTTTGCTAATACAATGGTGTTTAATATTCCACTTCCTTAAATACCACAAATGGATGGGGAGGAAGCACGAGGACGATCCATTATACATGAGCTCAAATTCGTATTTCAGTATTTGATAGGAGTTCGGAGAGCCCTGGTGCTGGCCCTGCCCGCGGATGCTGGGGCCGGCTGGGAGGCCAGGGGCAGGGGCTCTGCCCGGCCACAGCTCGGCCAGCACGTGGCACGTGGTGAGGGGCAGCGGTGTGATGTCCCCAGCAAGGTGGCAGCGGTGGCCCGCTGAGCCCCCTGGGGACACGCCGTGCCGTGCCACCAGCGCCCGGGTGACACCGCCTCTGTCCCAGCCCCGCTGCTTTCAGGCACGAGCCCTGGCACAAAGACTGCAGCACGCAGCTTAGCCACAACCGTGGCGTGCTGGAAGAGAGAATTAATTTTTAATTCCATCTTAATTACTCCGAATAATAATCCATTTACAGCACCCGGCGGGGCCAGCGTTGCCGGCATCCCCCCGGGGTGCAGCGGTGCTGGGACACATGGCTGTCCAGCCCCCCAGCGGGGTGGCACTGGGTGCTGAGCCCCCTGCGCTGGGTGCGTGGGGATGGCCAGGGGGACACGGCACAGCCCACTGTCCCCACCAGCGTGGGCCAGGCTGGCCCAGCCCTGGCGGCAGCGGAGCAGGATCCAGCTCATCCACCCCCTTGGCTCCTTCCTCGGCAAGAGGGAGAGCGATCAGAATTGAAAGTGATCTCCCCAATCTGTATTAATTACCGTCTATTAACTCATCAGCACGCCCAGCCG
Organism: Oxyura jamaicensis; assembly: GCF_011077185.1. Lineage (NCBI taxonomy): Eukaryota > Metazoa > Chordata > Aves > Anseriformes > Anatidae > Oxyura > Oxyura jamaicensis. The sequence goes on along the minus strand of NW_023304314.1, from coordinate 1,562 downwards.
CTTCCCCAGTGACAGCCCTGCCATGCCGGGCCGTGGTGCAGGAGGGACATCGAGGGTGACAAGAGACGTGGCCGGCGAAGCCCAGCGCCAGCACGGCACCCAGGCGGCACCGCGCGTGGTGGGGGCGGCACGCGGTGTGGGAACGGAGCAGAGCCGGACCCCCTGCGTCCCTCCCCAGTGCCACGCCGGGGGTCCTGGAGCCCGGGCTGGGGGTCCCCGTGCTGTGAGGTGAACCGGTCCCGGTTCCCATGGCAGCCCCCCGGGAGCTCACGTGTGGCGCGGTGACTTCAGCAGGAGCAGATGGAGCAGCGAGGAGTAAAAACATCCTGTTTCCATGCGAATGCCATTAGTAATAATGAGCCAGCCTGAAGGAGGGTGTTTACGCCGTGCCGGGGCTCCTGCCCATGCAAGGGGGCTGGGGGGGGCCCTCTGCCAGACCCACCGGTCCCCATGCGGGATGTGCAGGGGTTTGGGGCCACGCAGTGCAGTACAGCGGGCGGGGAGCAGGCACCCATGGGTGCCACCCCATGAGCTCCATCCCTACCCGTGCACGCAGCTGGCACGTGGCTGTATCGGTGTGGGGCTCCCCAGCAGCGGGAGCACCCAGACTGTGGGAGATCTTAATGAGGTCCCCATCTCACCGACGTGCCCCGCTGTGTGCCACAGCCCCTCGCTGGGCTGGGCTGGCCGTGGCCATGGCTCTGCCTGGTGTTGTCGACCCTGCGCCGGGGCAGGTGGAGGCTGCGGTGCCGGCTGGAGATCCGCGCTGGCTTCACACCTGCCTCAGCTCCTGAAGGCAGCAGAGCGGTTGTTAATTGCTCCTGGAGCCGCTAATGAAATTAACTCTGCGCGGCGCTCGGAACTGCTGCCCAGATCTGCCCCCTGCCCGGCCCCTGCTGCTGGGGACAGGGGCGGCTCAGGGACAGGGGCTGCTCAGCAGCACTGCTGCAGGCTTGGGATCACCTCGGGCAGCCCAGGGCAGCCTCACCCTCCTTGCCCCATGCCCAGACTGCAGCACAACGCCAGCCTTGGTTGAGGACCTTGGCTGGATGGCACCCGGTGCCCGTGTGGGGACAGTGCGGGGAGGTGGCAAGGTGGGGCCTCACTGCCCGCTGGGTGCCCACGGGTGGCACATTTCCCTTTAAACAGTGTCCCCACGTCTGTGACATCTCCAAGCGCAAGCCAGCACTTGCTGGGGACACCCCGCACCCCAGTGTCCGTGGGGGTGCTCGGTGGGCTGGGGGACCCCTGCCCATCACGGGGGGCAGCAGGGGCAGGGGCAGATTGCACAGTGGGGTCCGGGCACCGTGCGGGGAGCGGGGCGGCAGACACCGTTCACCCCCGGTGGGAGCTCTGCCGCACCCGTGGGTGCCACCCGTGGGTGCCGTCCCCCGCGGGGGTGCGGTGCAGGGAGAGGGCTGCAGCCCACCCGTGCGTCCCCGGGCCGGGCAGCGCCGTGCCGGAGGGCGGCGCACGGGGCGGACAGCGGGGTGCCGAGCCGTGCCGTGCCGTGCCGAGCCGTGCCGGGGTGCGGGGCGGGGGCGGCCGTGCCCGCTCGGCGG
>NW_023304313.1:0-64210 GCF_011077185.1 Oxyura jamaicensis | reverse complement strand
CTGGTGTGATACCACTGCTGTTCTAGCTACAAGTGCAGAGCGCAGCACTGTATGGGCTGCTGCAGGGAAAGTTGACATCCCAGCCAGACCCAGTACAGTGGCGCAGCGTTTTTTTTCCCCTGTCTTAAATATGCTCTCACAGAGGCGCAAACAACATCACTTATTGGCTCAGCTCTGGTCAGCAGTGGGGCCCTTACCAAACATGGGGCAGCTTCTAGATCCTTCTCACAGAAGCCACCCCTATGGCCCCCTGCTACCAAAACCTTGCCACATAAACCCACTACAGAACCCTATCTCGCAGTTTTAACCGGTGAATTGCAAATCCTAAAGGTGGTGTTTAAGTCATCAACCCAGTTTCTCTTAGTTCTTCTAATCTCCTTCCAGTGGTGATTATATACTTCTGGATATTATGATCCTCAACTACATTATTCCCTAGGGGCATCCCTTGAGAACAAGGCATGCCATATAACATTTCACATGGTGATAATCCAGTCTCACTGTGTGGTTTAGTTCTAATTTAAAAGTGCCAATGGTAAGCATTTCATCCAGGGCATTTGTGTCTAGATCATTAACTTAGCCAATTGTTGTTTTATTGTTTGATTCATTCCTTCTACTTTTCCTGAGCTTTGTGGGTGCCACGGAGTGTGGTATTCCCACTGAATACCTAATGATTGACATAATAATTTTATTATTTTAGAAGTGAAGTTTGTGCCCTGATCAGAATCAATGTACTGGATTATCCCATATCTGGGTATTAGATGTTCTAATAAAATTTTTACCACCATTTGTGCTGTAGCTCATGCTACAGGATAAGCTTCAACCCATTGCGTTAAATGATCCACTATTACCAATAGATATTTTATCCTCCCTACCTTGGGCAATTCAGTGAAATCAACTTGTACTTTTTCGAAAGGTCTATAAGCTGTCTTTCTCCCCCCTGTGGATGCTTGTCGAAACACTTTTTTATTTATCTTCTGACAAGTTAAACAACCTTGTGTAATTTGCTTTGCTATTTCATATATCCCAATGCAACCAAATTGTTTAAGGAAATGATCACTTAACGCCTTTGTACCCCAATGGGTGTGTGCATGTAATCGTCCTAATATTTGTCTCGTGTAGGCTTTTGGCAATATATCTCATCCATCAGGCAGTGTCCATTTTCCTTGTTCTAACTTAGCCCCTATTCTCTCCAATTTTATTTGTTCCTCAGCGGTGAACTTTTTTTCCCCTTCTTCTTGTTTTTCTTCCTCCTGTATTACATGAATTTTAACAGCCTGAGTCCTCAAGGCCGCTTTCTGGGCTTCTTTGTCTGCTAAATTTCCCCTGATTCGATAATCTAATCCCTTTTGGTGTCCTCTCACATGTACTACTGCTATCTCCTTCGGTTCTCTTAATGCCCTTAAAATTTTCACTATTAATTCTTGATGTATGAGATTCCTCCCTTGAGTGTTAATTAAACCTCTTTCTTCCCATTTTTTTCCAAAAATTTGGACCACCCCATATGCATATTTTGAATCTGTAAATATAGTCCCGCTTTTTCCCTTTAATAGTTCCAGGGCCCTAAATAAGGCATACAGCTCACAAACCTGAGCCGACCATGATGGACTCAAAGGCCCTGATTCCACAGGTTCTAGGTCCTTATTAATTATTGCATATCCTGATTTTCTTTTTCCTTCCACTACTCAGAAGGAACCATCTACAAACAGTGCTTCCCCTTTCTCCATCTCAGTATCCCTTAAATCTGGCCTCACCTTAGTATGGGTCTCAATTACCTCTAAGCAGTTATGTTGTAATTTGTCAGGTGGTTCTCCAGACAAAAATTGTGCTGGACTCTGAGCAGAGGTTACCCTCAGTTCCAAGTCAGGGGAGTCAATTAATATTGCCTCATACTTTAGGATTTGGCGATCCGTTAACCATTTTTCTGCTTTCTGTTGTAAGACACTTCTGACATTGTGTGGAGTATACACCTTTAGAGGGGCGCTAAAGGTAATCTTCCTAACTTCCTCTATTAATAATGCTGTAGCAACTAAAGCTTGGAGACAAGCAGACCAGCCTCTGCTTACTGGATCAAGTAACTTAGAACAATACCCTACAGGTTTCTAAATCCCTGCCCAATCTTGAGTAAGAACTCCATATGCTGTCTGGTTTGATGTATTCACAAAGAGATAGAAAGGTTTTTCCAGATCTGGGAGGCTTAATACAGGTGCTTGTATTAATGCCATTTTTAATTCCTCAAATTTTTTATCATCTTCTGTGAACCACTTTAGTCGGTCATTAGTTAATTTCTCATATAGGAATTTGACCTTCTCACTATAGTTCTCAAGCCATGGTCTACAATATCCTAATAATCCTAATATTTGCCGAATTTCTTTTTTAGTTTGTGGGGGTCTTAAAGATAGAATACCAGATACCCTGTCAGGATCTAGCTTCTTTTTCCCTTCACTCAGCCAATGCCCTAAGTATTTTACTTCCTGCTCCACAAACTGTAATTTTGATCGAGATACCTTTAATCCCCTTTCCCCTAGGAAATTTAATAATTTAATAGTGGCCTCTCGGGTTTCTTCCTCAGTTTCTCCTGCCACTAATAGATCATCCACATATTGCAATAATTTTACTTCCTTGGGTAATGTGAAATCTTGTAAGATCTTCTCTTAAGTTTGTCCAAATAGATTTGGTGACTCTTTAAATCCCTGTGGCAGCACAGTCCATCTTAATTGTTGTTTTCGTCCTGTTTCAGGATCCTCCCATTCAAAGGCGAAATAATCTCTGGATCCCTCATCCAGAGGGCAGGCCCAAAAAGCATCTTTCAAATCTATTACACTATACCAAGTATGTCTGGGGGATATATGACTCAGTAAAGTATAGAGATTTGTCACCACAGGAAATTTAGTGATTGTTCTCTGATTAACAGCTCTTAGGTCCTGTACCATCCTGTAGGACCCATCCGATTTTTTTACAGGGAGGATGGGTGTATTATGAGGTGACATACATGGTTCTAAAGTTCCTCCCTCCAGAAGTCTGTCTACTACAGGTTTTAATCCTTTTTGACCCTTCATTAGTATAGGGTATTGTTTAACTCTGATTGGATGATGTGGATCTATTATTTGAACATTTATGGGGGCCATTTCTATTTTTCCAATTTCCCCTTCCTTATACCATACTGAAGGGTTAATGGCTTCCTCATCTTCTTGTGTTAAAGTGTACAATTTAATCTGCAATTTGTCTCCTTGGTTATGAATGCTCAAGTTTAATTTTAAAATCAAATCCCTTCCTAATAAATTGTGCTCTGCTTCAGGGAGCAACAGTAAATCATTAAAACAAATTTTCTTTTCTGTTTCTACTTCTATATCTTTTAAGACAGGTACTTTAAAAGGCTCTCCTTTTGCCCCTACTATTGATACATAACTTTTCCCTTTTTCTATTCCTCTTGGAAGTTGTTGGATAGTGGATTTTTCAGCCCCTGTGACCACTAAGAATAAAACTTCTTCTTTATGGGGACCAATTAATAGTTTTATCAAGGGCTCCGTTGATGTTGAAGTCCCCAGAAAATATAGCCCCTGACACCCCTATTCTTCTTTGAATATTTTCTCATCTTGTTCCCGCTTATGACAGTTCCTCTGAACATGCCCTTTCTTGTTACAGTAGTAACAGACGGGAATTGTGCTTTTCTCTTGATAAGGCTGTCCTCCGTGTGTTTTGTCTACTCCTTTTTCCCTTCTTTCTCTGGACAGGGTCTTATCTTTCTGACTTTCTCTTACTGCCGCTACAAAGATCTTGGCTTTTACTTTTTGTTTCTCCTCATCTCTCCTGACATACACTTTTCGTGCTTCCCTAAGTAATTCTTCTAATCCTCTTTCTGGCCAGTCTTCCAGTTTTTCTAATTTCCTTCTTATGTCCCCCCAGGATTTAGCTACAAATTGTGTTCTAAGGAGTCCGGTTCCAGCCACTGTATTTGGGTCAATTCCAGAATACATTTGTAGGCTTTTTTTTAATCTCTCCAACCATTCTGTTGGAGATTCATCTTTCCCTTGTTGTTCATTAAATGCTTTATGAATATTTTTTCCTCGGGGAACCGCTTCCCTTATTCCCTGTATGATTAATGTTCTGAAATCCCTCATATTCTGCCTTCCTTGTGGTTGTTGATGATCCCAGTGGGCATTCACATTTGTCCATTTCTACATCTCCCAGGAGTCCTGCCTGATTTTGTCTTTCCTAAATCCTCATTCCAGCTTGCCTAATCGTTCCCCTTTCCTCAGCAGTAAATAAGATCTCTAAAATGGACTGTAGTTCTTCCCAGGTATAAGTATTGGGACCTAGGAATTGGTCCGTTTTTTCAGCTACTCCGAGGGGGTCATCTAATAAGGTCCCCATTTCTCTCTTGAAGTTTCTTACATCTGTGGTATTTAATGGGACTGCCACAAACCCGATGACTCCCTGATTGCCTTCGAGGGGTACTTCTCGTAAGGGATATAAAGAAACTCCCTCAGATGCAGCAGTCTTACTCCTTGTACATGCAGCTGGAGGTCGGTCTAATTCCAGTGTTGTTGTTGGTGGAGGCAGGGGCAACGGTGGTACTAATGGAGATTCCACAGCCACTGGAGGGGGAGCCGCCGCCGGGGGTGGATTGTTAAGATATGGAGGTGGTGGGGGTGGTAAGTTATCTAATGGCTCCCATTCATCATCTTTTTCTTTTTCCTGTTTTTCTTCTTCTTCTTCAGACTTCTCATCTGCTCTTAGTGTAAATATTGAGGCTGGAAAAGGACATGAAGTCCTGATCCATAACTCTGCATAATCACTTTCCTCCTGACTAAAAGGTTTCTTTGAATTACCATATATATTTAAGGCCTGGCAAATCCAGTCTTCAAAGGATCCAAAAACAGGCCAGAATACATTTGGTCTTAGAGGTTCCTTTGGCCATTCTATCATACAATACTGGATCATTTTTAGTTTACTTTTTCCTTTTCTGGGGCCCCTATCGTTCCAATTTTTAATCATTGTCCCTAATGGACTTTCTGGTGGTATGTCTGGTAATTTGCTCCCTTTTCTCTGGTCCCGGGTCTTCAATTTTGCCTGACCCATCTAGGAATTTTACTGTGGCAATTCCTACAGCCCTTGGTTACCCAGTAAGAGTGTCTTGCAGGGGGTTTAGGACCTATCACCCACCCACAAATCCTATAGGAATCACTTCGGTCCTTCAGCGGCCAAGTCCCTCGCGGGACATTGGAACCGCAGTTAGAAGACCTCCGCACTCGCTTCAGAACTAGGTTCTGTCTCAGTCACACTCTTACACACACAGGCAACCGAATCCCACCCAACCGAACGGTATACACCTTAAATAATCATGACTCCGTCGTCTTCGTTCGGATCTTCGCACGCAGAATTACAGGCAAAATACAATGCTGCAGCTGGCAAGGGAGCTCATACAAAATCAAATTCTTTGCTTGCCTTTATTCAGGTTCAGGATGGTGTTAGTCCTGACCTGACTCGAACAGGAGCCACCAAATGGTGGGGTGCCCCTCCTAGATCAAGTCAGAATTCAGGAGCCAAGACCATCCCGGACGAGCCCCCAGTTGAGATAAATGATTAAGTCCCAAATAGGATTCTAATTAAAGTTTGTAATTTATTAAGCAAATAGAGGCAAGCAAACGGTGCTGGGTGCACCGGGAGTCTCTGCTCTACCCAAGACGCACACCTATTACATCAGGTGGCTGATTTTTATGCTCCTAGACTAATACATATTCATCACTATTCCTAGAAAAGGCAGGGTTATTATAATTAGTTTCTGGAATCTGAACCCTCTCCGGACATATGCCTATCAGTCTCTGGTGGTCTTTCTGGGGGTCTCTTGTGCTGAAGGCTCGTAGTCTTCCTCCTAGGTTTTGTCTTTCGGTTGTCCTTCAACTCCCCTTTCTCCTTATTTGGTGGATCCCTTTGCCAGACATCAGAGGCTTGGGCAGCGTCTCATGCAGAAGTCAGCAGTTTCCAAAAATCCTCCTTGGTCCTCTTATCTCCCAGACTCGAGTCTCAGTGTTCGTCCTTCAAACCCTCTATTTACACGAATTGCTGGACCCTTCCTTTGCATGATACAAGAACTATGTACACTAATCACTCTGTTTTTCTTAGATAGAAAGTTACATTTCATCATGCGGCCCTAGCATTGTTTCATACTGACACGAATCAAATGAACACATTTCACAATACTGACTAAATCACATGGACACTCAGTGACTAGTAGTACGGGACCAGACGTAGAACGTCTTCTACGCTTTACGGGTACCTTCCAAAACAACAGTATACCAACCAAACAAAATTCCAAAAATAATACCTTTGGAAAAGATGGTCCTTGTCTGTCCCCACGGTGAGCCAGCTGAGGTGAGGAGTCCCTCCGAGAATTTCCTGGGGCACGCCTAGAGAGTCCCACATCTCAGCGGCTCCCGCAGCTGGACAGTGTCCCATCTGGGTCGCCAAACTGACGCAGTGAAAACTCAATATCTGAAGTTATTAAGCAGGTATTCTTTATTACGGTGCTGAGTGTGTGGGGATCGATCTGCCTAACACACACCAAGGGTTACCGACAGTGTGCTTTTATTAGTGCCCTATATGCATATTCTTTTAATTTCCCGTAAGTCTCTTGCATATTCATCAGGTCTCCGAAGAATCATTAACATAGGTTCCCACCCCTATTTGCATGCGTCCTGGAGTCCTTGGGTGGTCATCCGGCATGCTCTGGTGGTCTTTTGATGAAGGTCAGAAGTCTTCCTCACTGCTAAACTTCTGACCTTTCCTTTCTTTGACAGACTTCAGCAGTCAAGCCAGTTCTTTCTGGTGCTATTATCTATGCATACAGTTTTTTACTCCCTTAACTTTTGGGGTCGTTAACATACAATTATGTTAGCTAAGACCTATGGAATCAACATCCTTTACATTGTTCCCTGTCTCACTAGAGTCAAAGAACTGAGCATGTAGTTCAAAGACAAAAGAGAAATTTTGATAGTGAAGGCTGAAAAAATAGTGATAACTGCATTGCTAGCCAGTGCTGGGAAGCACTGTCATGTTACAATTTCTTTGGGGAAATGAAGTGTCTCTGCTTGTAGTACTTCATTAAAAAAATCTATTTTTTGTCAACTTTAAATGATATTAAACACAAACAGGAAGAAACACATTGAAACAAATGAAATTTTTAAAGGTTTAAAAGTTTAAAAAATGAATAAGTCACCTTAGTTAATAGCAGTTCATTGAGTAAAATATTGAGTGGAAAAACTCTTACACTGCATTAGAGGTACTTATTAGCTGGGTAGCAGCTCTTTAAGTTGTCTTTAATACACTCAAGATTTCAGAGTAAAAAGCTATCAAGTGGTGGGGGGGGGGGGGCAGAAGAAACTGCCAAAAATAGAGAAATGCTCTTTCTGTCACTATTGCTTGTCATTGCTTTGTGTTGGGTTAAAGGGGACTTATCAGAGTCTGGAGTTTCATAGCCCTGTAAGGGCTTTCAATGAGACAGTCTCACGAAGTTGAAATTATTTAGTCCAATGTTTGCCAGTTTCAGAGCCCTGCTAAGAACTTTCACTAAGACAGTTTCACAAAATTGAACATATTTAATAAGGCAACAGATATAAGAGATTTGGAATTGCCGTTGATAAATACTCTTACTGGAATAGCGCTAATATATGATAACAGTGCTTGAAAAATGCTATCCTGAGTATTCCTTATCAAAGGGTGAAAGCACAGAGCTTACCAAGAAGGCATCCCTGTCTTGGTGAAGGAGAAGGAGCCTCAACTGCCTCTTGTAGGTTTCCAATTTCTTCTCCCTGCCCCGCCCCAGCTCTTCTTTTTTCCTCACTCTAACTTTCTTCCTAACACTAACTTCCTTTTTCTTTTTCTTTTTTCTTTTTTTTTTTCTTTCTTCTTTTTTTTTCCACTAATGTCTAACACTCTTTTCTATCCTAACCTCATCTGTTCCCTGCCCCTGGGGTGAAATTTAACATGATTTGGGTGAAGAGTCAAGTTCTATAGTCATATATGTTTAGCGTGTACTTCTTTAAGCTCATTATCATATTCAGGGGTGTGAACTTTAATATTCATTTTACGCATAATGAAGAAAAAGGTTTTACTTAGTCACTGTGGCCCTCAAGATTCTGTTCTTGCCACCACGTTGGCTGTCACCAATCACCTCCTTATTTTCCATGTGACTTAGGATAGTTTCCAGGAGGATCTGCTCCATCTGCTCTTGCCAGGCTCAGAGGTCGGACTGACTTGCCTGTAGTTCCTGGGTCTTCCTTTTTTCCATTTTTTAAAATGGGGGTTATGTTTCCCCTGTTCCAGTCAGTGGGAAAATTACCAGACTGTCACGACTTCTCAAATATGATGGACAGTGGCTTAGAAACTTAATCCACCAGTTCCCCCAGGATCCGTGGATGCACCTCATCAGGTCCCATGGACTTGTGCACCTTCAGGTTCCTTAGCTGGTCTTGAAACCGATCTTCTCCCACAGTGGGAGGTTCATCATTCTCCCAGTCCCTGCCGTTGCCTTCTGGGACTTGGGCAATGTGGTTACAGCTCTTGCTGGTGAAGACTGAGGCAAAAAAATCATTGAGTACCTCAGCCTTCTCTGTATTACAGGTAACCAGGTCTTCTGCTTCCTTCCAGAGAGGGCCCACAATTTCCCTGGTGCTCCTTTTATCACTGATGTACCCATAGAAGCCTTTCTTGTTGCCCTTGATGTACTGGCCAAAGGGCTAAAAAGGGCTAAAAATTCTAAAAGGGCTTTGGCTTTCCTAACCTGATCCCTGGCTGTTTGGACAATTTCTTCGTATTCCTCACAGGCTATCTGTCCTTGCCTCCACTCTCTGTAGGCCTCCTGTTTCTGCTTGACTTTGACCTGGAGTTCTTTGTTCATCTTTGTTCACCTGGTGTTTTTGCCTGACTTCCTCTTTGTTGGGATGCATTGCTCTGGAGCTTGGAGGAGGTGATTCTTGAATATTAACCAGCTTTCTTGTGCCCGTCTTCCCCCCAGCGTTTTGTCCCACAGGACTCTACCAAGCAGATTCCTGAAGAGGCCAAAGTCTACTCTCCTGAAATCCAGGGTAGTAAGCTTGCTGTACTTTGTCCTCCTTGCCCTCAGGATCCTAAACTGCACCATTTCATGGTCACTGCAGCCAAGGCTGCCCTTGTGTTTCACACTCCCCACCAGCCCCTCCTTGATGGTGAGAATGAGGTCCAGCATAGCGCCTCTCCTCATTGGCTCCTCTATCCCTTGGAGAAGGAAGTTGTCATCAGTGCATTCCAGGAACCTCCTGGATGGCCAGTGCCCTGCTGTGCTGTCCCTCCAACAGATATCGGTGTGGTTACAGACCCCTATGAAAACCAGGGCTTGTGAATCTGAGTCTGCTCCTGTCTGTCTATAGAGGGCCTCATCTGCTTGGTCTTCTTGATCAGGTGGCCTGTAGCAGACCCCAACTATAATGTCATTTGCCCCTTCCCTCCCTTTAATCCTGACCCATAAGCTCTCTGTCAGCTCCTCATCCATCCCCAGGCAGAGCTCCATGCACTCCAGCGGCTCATTGACATAGAGGGTGACACTCCCTCCTCATCTCTTGTGCCTGTCCTTCCTAAAGAGCCTGTGTTCTTCCATTCCAACAGTGCAGTCATGGGAGACATTACACAATGTCTCTGTAATGCCAATGAGGTCATAGCCCTGTAGGCATGCGTACATCTCTAACTCCCCTTGTTTATTCCCCATGTGTGAGCATAGAGACATTTAAGTTGGGCCCCTGATGAAGCTGACTTACTGGCTGGAGTGTCTGGAATTCCTTTGTACTGCTTTTCAGGTGCTCTCCTGCTGACCCGTGACTCTTCTCCAGGCTCTGGGCATCTATCGCTGACACTAGCCTCAAACTGGGAGGAGAGGGATGGATTGAGGTTCCCCTCCCCCGGCAACTCCCATTTAGAGCCCTCTTCACCAGCTTGGCAAGCCTATGACCAAAGATGCTTTTCCCCTTCTCTGACAGGTGGACCCCATCAGCCCCCAGGAGACCATGTTTCTCAAAGCGATTCCCATGGTCATAGAATCATAGAATCATCGAATCATAGAATTGTTAAGGTTACAAAAGACCTCCAAGATCATCTAGTCCAACTGATCCCTACCACAAATATCACTCAGTAAGCCATGTCACTAAGCACCACGTCCAACCTTTTCTAAAACACCCCCAGGGATGGTGACTCCACCACCTCCCTGGGCAACCCCTCCCAATGCCTAACTACTCTTGCTGAGAAGAAATGTCTCCTAAATTCCAACCTGAACCTCCCCTAGTGCAAATTGAGGGCATTCCCTCTTGTCTTATCACTAGTTATCTGTGTGAAGAGGCTGACCCCCAGCTCCCCACAACTTCCTTTCAGGTAGTTGTAGAGAGCAATAAGTTCTCCCCTCAGCCTTCTCTTCTCCAGACTAAACAACTCCAGTTTCCTCAACCACTCCTCATTATACCTGTGTTCCAGACCCTTCAGCAGCTTCTCTGGACATGCTCCAGGGCCTCAATGTCTTTCTTGAAGTGAGAGGACCAGAAGTGGGCCCAGAAGTGAACACAGTACTCAAGGTATGGCCTCACCAGAGCTGAGTACAGGAGGATGATCACGTCCTTGGTCCTGCTGGCTACACTATTCCTGATACTAGCCAGGATGCCATTGGCCTTCTTGGCCACCTGGGCACGCTGCTGGCTCACGTTCAGGTGAGCATTGACCAACACCCCCAGATCCTTTTCCTCTGCACAGCTTTCCAGCCACTCTGCCCTGAGCCCATAGCATCGCATGGGGTTGAGGTGGCCAAAGCGCAGGACCCAGCACTTACCCATGTTGAACCTCATCCCATTGGCCTCTGTCCAGGAATCCAACCTTCCCAGATCCCTCTGCAGGGCCTTCCTACTCTCCGGCAGACTGATACTTCCCCCAACTTGGTGTCGTCTGCCAACTTCCTGAGGGTGCACTCAATTCCCTTGTCCAACTCATCATTAAAGACACTAAAGAGGATGGGCCCCAACACTGACCCCGGGGGAACACCACTCATGATGGATCGCCAGCTAGATTTCACTCCATTCACCACCAGTCTCTGGGCCTGGCCATCCAGTCAGGTTTTAACCCAGCAAAAAGTGTACCTGTCCAAGCCATGTGCTGCCAGCTTCTCCAGGAGAATACTGTGGGAGACCGTGTCAAAGGCTTTGCTGAATTCTAGGTAGACTACGTCAACAGCCTTTCCCTCATCCACCAGGCGGGTTACCCGGTCATAGAAGGAGATGAAATTGGTCAGGCAGGACTTGCCTTTTATGAACCCATCCTGGCTGGTCCAGATCCCCTGGTCTAAGTAGCTGAACCCCTGTCTGAAACACCAACCATCCTGGAACCATCCATTAATTTGCCAGATTTGACTGGCCCTTTCAATCCCCTTCCCTTTTACAAGCAGGACTGATAAAGATAACATCTGCACTCCCAATTCCTTTACTGCTGCTCCCAGAGCTCTGTAATCCCTCTTGATACTCCTCAAACTGCTGTTGGCTGCATCACTGGTGCCCACATGAAACAGCAGCAGTGGATAATATTCATTAGGCTGTACAAGGCTTGTCAGTCTCTTGATGACATCCCTGATACAAACCCCAGGTAAGCAGCAGACTTCCCCTCAAGAGCAGATCGGGTCAGCAGATGGATGCCTCTGTACCTTTCAGAAGAGAGTCTCCTACTACTATCACCTATCACCTTTTCTTAGGTGGACTAGATGTTACATGGGGAGCAGACCAGGCTGTCTTATTCAGGTCCACCCTCCCTTCAACGTGTCTTTCCTTTTCAGTCCACAGAGGGGTGAAGCAATTCTGTAAGGAACCCAGGCTTTGGGGTAAGACTCTTCCTCCTGCTGGTTCTTGTTGTTGCCAGCTTCCACTCCCCTGTATTGGCCCCCTTCCCTTCCCTTCTGTGAGTGCCAGTAAGGGAGTTTCGGGCTGTTTGGTCATGGGGTGTGGGTCCCCTGAAGACTGTACTAGGATCCAGCTATCTTACTCCTCTTCAGCCACCCTGATGCTAAGCAGCCTTCTCACTGCCTTCTGCAGTTTGTGAAATTCGTCCAGTTCGTGCAGGAGGTCCTCCACCTGGGCACACTTTTTTTCAGGCAGGTCTGCCACCTGTCCCTGCCCCAGGGGAAAGATTAGTCACTTCCAGAAGTCAGAAGTCTGCACTGCAGCCTCACCCCTCAGTAGCTGCGTCTGGGTGGAGGCATCAGCCACCACTGGAGAAGACAGAACAGACCATGCAACCAGAGCCGCAGCCTTTGCCCTGAGAAAAGTGCCCACTATTCTGCCTTGAGGATCGGGAAAGATAGAAAAGATGTGCGCCCTTGGCCTGTGGAGATCTGGGTGTGGGGTTAAGTTGTACTATGCGCCTCCTGCTCGGATAGTGGAATGGCACTTCCTCAAAGGAGTGCCTTCCCACGCAAATTGCCATGCAAACTGCCACGCCACGCCCTGACTGATGCGCCATGCCCTGTTTGTCCACTCAAGCTCCCTATGGGTTGCTTATGGAGGAGTGGGGGGTGATGGATATTACTGCTGGCCCTACCCACAACTCGTAGGCTGCTTTCTCACAAACTGCAAGCCCCTAGCAGGACTCTGTACTCCCCTGGAGCTTCCTTAGCTCTGGAAATCCCCCTGTATGCCACGATCCTCCGCTCTGCTGCAGAATGCGCCCACCCAGAGCTGATTGCTTTGGCGAACATTAAAAGAACCAGCAGGTGGATCAGGCTGCTAAGACTGAAGTGGCATGGGTGGATCTGGACTGGCAACATAAGGGTGAGTTATTTAGAGCTTGGTGGGTGATGACACCGCAGGCCATCAAGGAAGAGATGCAACATATAGATGGTCTCATGATCAAGGGGTGGAGCTGACCATGGACACTATTGCACAGGTGTGGTGGTTTTAATCAGCTGTACAGCTGAGCTCCACCACAACCAATGTCTCACGCCCCCTCCACAAAGGGAAAGGGGGAGAAAATAAGGTGAAAAGGGCTCAAGGGTTGAGATAAGCTCAACAGGGATATCACTCAACAATTACCATGATGGGCAAAACAGACTCGGTGTAGTGAGATTAGAGAAATGTATTGCCTATTTCTAACAAGCTAGAGCAGTGAGAAACAAAGAAAAACTAAAAACACCTTCCCCCAACCACCCTCTTCCACCTCCTCCCCCCAAGCGGCACAGGGGAACAGGGGAATGGGAGTTGTGGTCAGTCTTCACATTCAAAGATATCAAAGAGGCCTTAAAATCTGCTCCTGCACTGGGACTCACAGATTACCCCAAACCGTTTGATTTTTTTGATTTGGGTAAAACAAATTTGGCACTGGGGAGATTAATATAATTTATTGCCTATTACTAACAGACTAGAGCAGTGAGAAACTAAAAGCAAACTAAGAAAACCTTTCCCCTCCATCTACCCTCTTCTATGTCCTCCCCCTGAGTGGCACAAGGGAACGAGGAATGTGTGTTGCAGTCAATCCATACCGCTTCATCTCCGCCTCTCCTTCACCTCCACTCTCTTCCTCTGCTCCAGCATGGGGTCCCTCCCATGGGATGCAGTCCTTCCCAAACTGATCCTGCGTGGGCTTCCCACAGGCAGCAGCTCTTCAAGAACTGCTCCAAATATGGGTCCATACCACAGGGTCCATCCATCAAGAGCAAACTGCTCCAACATAGGTCCCCCACGGGTGGCAGCTCCTGCCAGGTCACCTGTTCCTGTGTGGGCTCCTCTCCACGCGCTACAGGTCTGGCCTGGAGTCTGCTCCAGCAGGGGTTCTTCATAGGTCGCAGCTTCCTTCAGGTCAGATCCACCTGATCCACAGGGTGCTCCTCCATGTGCTGCAGTGTGGAGATCTGCTCTGCCGTGGTACTCTATAGGCTGCAGGGGGACAACCTGCTCCACCATGGTCCTCTTCACAGGCCACAAGGGAACTGAAGCTCCGACACCTGGAGCACCTCCTCCCCCTCCTTCTTCACTGACCTTGGCGTCTGCAAGGCTGTTTCTCACTCCTCGCTCTCCCAGCTACTGCTGAGCAGCAGGTTTTTCCCCTTTCTAAAATATGCTCTCATAGAGTGTGGTGGTTTTACCTTGCTGGGCATCTGAACTCTACCACAATCACTCTCTCACTCCCCCTCCTCAGAAGAAGAGGGGGAAAAGAAAGTATGGTGGAAAGAAAAAAAAAGACTCACAGGTTGAGATAAGGATAATTTAATTAAAGGGAAAAGGACTAGGGGGAAAAAACAAGTAAAAGCCACAAGGAAGCACAGAGAGAGAAAAAATAAATTATTCTCTACTTTCCATCAATGAGTGATGTTCTGCCATGTCCCGGGAAGCAGGGCCTCAGTATGCATAGTGGTAGTTTGGGAGGACAGACATCTTCATAACAAGAGCCCCCCTTTCTCCTTCCCCTTTCCCACATTTATTGCTGAGTGTGACATTATATGTTATGGAATATCCCTTTGGTTGGTTTAGGTCAGCTGCCCCCTCTCCACCTCTTGCCCACCCCTAGCCTTCTGGCTCTTGGCCCGGGGGGGGGGGGGGGGGGGGGTGTAGTTGGAGGTAGTCTTGATGCTGTGCCACTATTGCTCAGCAGTAGACAAAACATTGGTGTGATACCAATGCTGTTCTAGCTACAGGTGCAGAGCACAGCACTGTATGGGCCGCTGTGGAGAAAGTTAACTCCATCCTAGCCAGACCCAGTACACAGAGGCTCAAACAACATCACTTATTGGCTCAGCTCTGGGCAGCGGCAGGTCACTTTGAAGCCGGCTAAAACTGGCCCTTATCTAACATGGGGCAGCTTCTGGACTCTTCTCACAGAAGCCACCCCTGCAGCCCTCCTCTACCAAAAACTTGCTGTGTAACCCCAATAAAACAGGTTATCCATGGCTGTGAAACAAGTGCTGCAATCAAGCAAGCCATTACAGTTAATGGCTCTCTGGTATGGAGGATGATGGCAGAAATATAATTATGGGGAGGCCTAGCAGATTGATTATATCACACTACCACCAACCTGCCACAGCAAGCGCTATGTGCTTACATTGGTGGAAGCAACCACTGGATGACTGGATGGCTGGAAACATATCCTGTGCCCCATGCCACTGCCCGGAACACTATCCCGGGCCTTGAAAAGCAAGCCTTATGGCAACAGAAAGAATGTAGTCAGACAATGTGTCTCCTTTACAAAATAACCTCAAAGACACCTGAGCCAAAGAGAATGGCATTGCGTGGGTATATCATGCCCCCTACATACTGTAGAAGGGGACAAAGTCCCTGTAGTGCATGTAAAAAACATGCTGCAGAAGAGTCTGCTTTTCCTTCATCAGGCAAAGGCAAAACCTTTTCTAAGACTGCTTTTGCTCAAGGACTTGGGTGCACTTGGTGGGTAATGCAAAAGAATGGGCAAATACGATGTGTACCTCAAGGGGATTTGATTTGGGGAGAGAATAGTACATGATTTGAATTGTATGATGTTAATTGCTATATAATACTGTATGTCATCACTACTATGATTGCTAGATGTAGTTCAGTAAGAGTCACCCAGATTATTGAAAAATAATTTTGATGGAACTGAACAAAGTGCAGAGGTGATAGAACTAGACAAGCACAGCAGTGATGCAACTAGAGCTGGTCTCAGCATGCAACAATCCAACACCACACACCATTTCTGCTGCTCTGAAGGACTGTTATGAAAGATGGAGACCAACATCATGGACTAAATGAACTCAACGGGCATTTTAGAGGGAAGGCCCATAGACTAAGGGAATGATATCTGTGTGTATGTATCAAAAGGTAAGAGAGGTGATGATTAATAGATGTAATAGATGCATGGGCTGTAAAATTATGGGACCTGAGCATGATGTAGATGGTATAGAATAAGGCATGGATATTGTCCTGGATTCAGCTGAGATAGAATTAATTTTCTTCAGAGTGGCTCATTTGTACCATGTCTTAGAAACTTATATCCTTATGTTCCTGTTTCAGTTCACACTCTGTCTTTAACTCAGTTTTGACTGAGGCTACACCTTGCCATTCACTTTATTCAAACCTTTTGATCTTCAACCAAGGGTAAAGTTGTACAGTATCATCACCTTGCAATATTTCTTCTTAAATGTAGTGGTCTTGAAATCAGCAGACAAAATTCTGGTAGTCCCTCAGGAAACCTTGATTATACCCAGACACAGAATTTATGTGTCTGCAAGCATTTATTTACTTTTTTCCCCCCCTTCATAGTTTTCTAGCTCTGCAGAACTTATTTCACCATCATTTAATAAAAGATGTTGAAGGGGAATTATGTGACCATCGCATATCAGTGATTCATGAGTCAGGAAATAAGCTTGCTGTTGGAAAACCTGGTGAGTTTATACATAAGGTGGCAGACTGCCCAGAGGTGCTGCCAGCAATGAGAGAAAAACAGTGCCTGGTAAAATTATGGAGAATATTATTCTGGGAGTTATTGAAAAACACCTAAAGGACGACAGTCATTGGTCAGAGCCAACATGGGTTCACTAGGGGAAGGTCATGTCTAACAAACTTAATTTCTTTCTATGACAAGATCACCCAGCTAGTTGACCAAAGGAAGCCAAGTCAATGTAATCCTTCTGGATTTCAGTAAAGCTTTCAATACTATCTCTCACAGTGTCCTTCTGGACAAAATGACCAGAATACAGTTAGATAAAAACATAATGAGATAGGTGAACAATTGGCTGATGGGTTGGGCCCAGAGATTTCTTGTAAATGGGGTTACATCAGGCTGGTGACCTGTCACTAGTGGGGTTCCCCAGGGCTCAATTTTAGGACCAGTCCTCTTCAATGTTTTCATAAACGATTTGGATGAAGGACTTGAAGGTTTTTTGAGCAAGTTTGTGGATGATACCAAATTGGGTGTAGCTGTTGACTCCATCGAGGGTGTTGAGGCCTTGCAGAGAGATCTGGACAAATTAGAGAGCTGGGCAATTGCCAACAATATGAAGTTTAACAAGAGCTGTAGCAAGGTGGGGATTGGTCAATTCTCCCACGTGCTTGGTGACAGGACGAGGGGGAATGGGCTAAAGTTGCGCCAGGGGAGGTTTAGGTTGGATATTAGGAAGAACTTCTTTCCTGAACGGGTTGTTAGTCACTGGAATAGGCTGCCCAGGGAAGTGGTTGAGTCACCATCAATAGAGGTCTTTAAAAGATGTTTAGATGTAGAGCTTAGGGATATGGTTTAGTGAAGGACTTGTTAGTGTTAGGTCAGAAGTTGGACTCGGTGATCTTGGAGGTCTCTTCCAACCTAGATGATTCTGTGATTCTGTGAAGAGCAAGTGCCATATTCTGTACCTGGGAAGGCACAACCCTGCGTGGGGGTGGGGTTGCCCTTTATGTGAGGGAGCAATTAGAGTGTACCTAGCTCCACCTGGGGGAAGGTGAAGGACAAGTGGAGAGCTTGTGGGTGAGAATTAAGGGGTGGGCTGGTATGGGGGACACGGTGGTGGGGGTCTACTACAGGTCACCAGATCAGGGCGAGGAGGTCGATGAGGCCTTCTACAAGCAGCTGCTAGTAGCCTCACGATCACGAGCGCTGGTCCTCATGGGGGACTTCAATTACCCAGACATCTGCTGGGTAAGCAACTCGGCCAGGCACGTGCAGTCCAAACGGTTCCTACAATGCGTTGAGGACAATTTTCTGACGCAGGTGGTAGAGGAGCTGATGAGGCAGGGGGTGCTCCTGGACCTTGTCCTTACCAACAGGGATGGCCTTGTTAGGGATGTGAAGGTTGGGGGCAGCCTGGGATACAGCGACAATGAGATGGTGGAGTTCCAGATGGAACTAGGCAGAGGAAGTAAGGCTAAAAGCAGGATTGCTACCCTGGACTTTCGAAAAGCCAACTTTGACCTCTTCCGGGACCTGCTGGGGAGTATATCATGGGCTAGGTTGCTAGAAGGCAAGGGTGCTTGTGAGAGCTGGGCTACATTTAAGCAGCACTTCTTCCAAGCTCAGGATCGGTGCATCCTGAAGAATAGGAAATCGGGGAAGGGGGGCAGGAAACCTGTGTGGATGAGCAAGGAGCTCATCAATAGGATCAAAAGGAAGAGGAAGGTCTATGAAATGTGGAAAAAGGGCCTGTCCTCTTGGGAGGAGTATAGACATGTTGTCAGGGCCTGCAGGGACGCAACAAGGATGGCTAAAGCCCACCTAGAGATGAGGCTTGCCAAAGAGATAAAGGATAATAAGAAGGGTTTTTTCAAGTATGTAAACAGCAAGAGGAAGACTAGGGATAATGTGGGTCTCTTGCTGAACGAGGGGGGGGTACTGGTCACAGAAGACGTCGAGAAGGCAGAGGTACTGAATGCTTTCTTTGCTTCAGTCTTTGCTTCAAGGACACTCCCCCGGGACTCCTCGCTCCTGGCAAGAGGACAAAGGGTCTGGGAAATGGAGTGCTCCCCCCTGGTGGACGTGAGAGTGGTTCGGGAGCATCTGAGTGGGCTCAATGCACACAAATCCATGGGTCCCGATGGGATGCATCCGTGTGTGCTAAGGGAGCTGGCAGATGTGATCGCCGAACCACTCTCTATCATCTTTGAAAGGTCCTGGAGAACGGGTGAGGTGCCTGAAGACTGGAGGATAGCCAATGTCACTCTGGTTTTCAAGAAGGGCAGGAAGGAGGATCTGGGAAAACTACAGGCCAGTCAGTCTCACCTCTGTCCCTGGAAAGGTGTTGGAGCAGCTTGTTCTGGATGCCATCTCTAAGCAATTGGAAGAGAAGAAGGTTATGAGGAGTAGTCAGCATGGATTCACCAAGGGGAAGTCGTGCTCGACCAACCTCGTTGCCTTCTATGATGGCATCACCAGCTGGGTAGATGGGGGGAGAGCGGTGGATGTCATCTACCTTGACTTTAGCAAGGCTTTCGATACTGTCTCCCATGACATCCTGCTAGCAAAGCTGAGAAAGCGTGGGATAGATGAGTGGACGGTGAGGTGGGTTGAGAACTGGGTGACTGGCCGAGCTCAGAGGGTGGTGATCGGCGGCACAGAGTCTGGCTGGAGGACTGTGACTAGCGGTGTTCCCCAGGGGTCGGTGCTGGGTCCGGTCTTGTTCAATATCTTCATCGATGACCTTGATGAGGGAATAGTGTCTGCCCTCAGCAAGTACACTGATGACACAAAGCTGACACGCCAGAAGGCTGTGCTGCCATTCAGCGAGACCTGGACCGGCTGGAGAGATGGGCAGGAAGAAACCAAAAGAGATTTAATAAGAGCAAGTGTAGAGTCCTGCACCTGGGAAGGAACAACCGGAAGTATCAGTACAGGCTGGAGGACGACCTGCTGGAGAGGAGTTCTGCGGAGAAGGACCTGGGGGTCCTGGTGGATGACGGGTTGACCATGAGCCAGCAGTGTGCCCTGGTGGCCAAGAGGGCTAATGGGATCCTGGCATGCATTAAAAGGAGCGTGGCCAGCAGGTCAAGGGAGGTGATCCTCCCCCTCTACTCTGCCCTGGTCAGGCCTCACCTGGAGTACTGTGTCCAGTTCTGGGCTCCCCGGTACAAAAAAAGACAGGGATCTCCTGGAAAGAGTCCAGCGGAGGGCCACAAAGATGATACGAGGCCTGGAGCATCTTCCTTATGAAGAAAGGCTGAGACACCTGGGTCTGTTCAGCCTGGTGAAGAGAAGACTGAAAGGGGATCTTATCAATGTGTACAAATATCTGAGGGGTGGGAGACAGAAGGATGTAGCTAACCTCTTCTCAGTGGTTTGTGGGGATAGGACAAGGGGTAATGGCCGCAAAGTAGAACACAGGAAGTTCCGCACCGACATGTGAAAGAACTTTTTCATGGTGAGGGTGATGGAGCACTGGAACAGGCTGCCTAGAGAGGTTGTGGAGTCTCCTTCTCTGGAGATATTCAAGGCCCGTCTGGAGGCCTACCTGGGCAGCCTGCTCTGAGGAACCTGCTTTGGCAGAGGGGTTGGACCTGATGATCTTTCGAGGTCCCTTCCAACCCCTACAGTTCTGTGATTCTGTAACCCTGGTTATACATACAGACTGGGGGATGAGATGCTGGAGAGCAGCCCCGCTGAAAGGGATCTGGGGGTTTTGGTTGACAGCAAGCTGAACATGAGCCAGCAGTATGCCTTGGTGGCCGAGAGGGCCAACCGCCTGTTGTGATTGAGAAGGGAAGTGACTGTCTTGCTCTACTCTGCTGGTGCAGCCTCAGCTTGAGTACTGTGTACAGTTTTGGGCGCCACAGTATAAGAAAGACATAAGGCTCTTAGTGTCAAAAGGAGGGCTAAAAAGATGGTATAGGGTCTAGAGGGTAAGACATATGAGGGGGAGCAGAGAGGCAGGCATTGATCTCTTCTCTCTGGTGACCAGCAATAGGACCTGAGGGAATGTCTGGAAGCTGTGAGATAGGAGAGGTTCAGGTTGGATATCAGGGAAAGGTTCTTCACTGAGAGGATGGTTGGGCAGCGGAACAGGCTCCCCAGGGAAATGGTCATGGCACCAAGCCTGCTGGAGTTCAAGAAGCATTTGGACAACACTCTCAGACACATGATCTGTTTTTTTTTTGTTTTAGTTTGTATTTTTTTGGGTGGTCCTTTGGGAACTCAGGAGTTGGACTTGATGATCCTTGTGGGTCCCTTCCAACTTGGATATTCTAGGATTCTATGAAAATGTAGAAGTAGAAGCAAGTTCTTTTATGGTTTGATTACAACTACAGCAGACAGAATTACAGTAAAACACATCAGACAGCCAGCTGCATGTATCTATATTCTTGTCTGAAACAGAAATAAATAAACTTGATCTAGCAAAGATATTGTTGAATTTATAATCATCTAGTGCAAATAGTGACAAACCAGCATTAGTCCTGTGTTTAATTAAAGGAACTTTATGCTGCTGAAAGTCAAGATGACTTATTAAATACAATAACAATGAAGATGTGATAGAGTTGGGATCTTCTTTCAGATGCGTAATCTTCAGGAGCTGTTTTCTACTTGTACTGAAAAAATTAGTTGTTCAGCAGAGATTTAAGTCAAATCTTCCTGGTGTAGCCTCCCTGGTATGAGAAGGAATTATTTAGAACAACTGATTGCTTAACAATAAATATAAAAATTTGATATGATGGATTGTTAGGAGAGATGAGGTGATTATGTGACCTTCATGGAGATGGAGCTTGGATGCAATATCTACATGTGGAGCTGTTCCAGATGGGCTCTTCTCATTGAGTTTGATACATGGATAGCCTTATTCTGAAATCACCATTCTGGTTTAACTTAATTATCCTTGAACAGAGGAATTGCTACACTTGAGATTCGTACCTTACCTTAATCTGAATTGATTTTTCAGTGTTGGACAAGGCTTTTGAAATATTTGCAAAGACTGTTTACTCAACAGTACATAGTCTTACAAAAGTTTTGTTTAGTTTTGTTCTTCAATTTAAGTTAAATTCAACCAATAGAAGTATACTGAATATATGGATTTTTCTTAGCATACAAGTAAATCTCCCCCTGGGTGGAAACAGGAATTATTACTAGCTGCAGTGAGGATCAAGTTACAAGAATCTACTTTAAAATAGTTATTTTAAAATGCAGAAGAAGGTTATTTCTCAGTAGCAAGCTACTTTGAGGCATTAGGCATCCACATAATTTGCTAATGTTTATTGAAAAAGGTCTTTAGCTGCCACACTTTAAGAAGTTATAGTGCCCATACTTAGTGATATCATGAGATGTAAATGATGCATGTGACTGTATCTGAGTGCCTGAAGTTCAAGTTTATGATTATGGTGAAGCAGAATCGTGATTTGTGGCTGTTAATTTTCAGTGATGTTTTTGCAACTGAATGGCAAGTCAGTTTTTCCCAGTATACTGGGAAAAAAAGAATGACCTTCCAAAAACTGAGTCTGACACATGTAGTTGTCCCTCATTAGCATGTGTGAAGCAGTTGGCCAAGGCTGTCCTGATACAGTGCTATTAAAATTCACCAAGTTACATAAGGAATGTATTTGTTCATGAAAATATTATTTTTTTCATTCAAATTTTATTCTCTTCTTCTCCTTGTTCCTTTTCCCATGTTTTCTTTATTCATTAGGCCTTCTCTCTAATCGCTTCTTGTGCCTCCTTTTTTCCCTTTTGCTCTTTGTAACTTGATAATATTTCAACAGTCCTGGGAGACTGGTGCAAAATATGTTTTAAATTAGGCAAGGTAAACTGCATGTTCTCAGAGAAATATAGAAACACATGGTAACTCCCATTATTGATGTGCTTCTCTTCTTCATTCTAGGTGCGTTTAATGATTACAGATGCTGCAAGACACAAACTCCTTGTACTAAGTGGACAGTGCTTTGAAAACACAGGAGAACTCATTCTTCAGTCAGGGTCCTTTTCCTTCCAAAACTTCATTGAGATCTTCATGGATCAAGAGGTGTGTTCAGAAAAGCATCTTCCATACATTGTTATGTGATGGCACAAGTTTCTAGAAGACTAAAAACGGCTCTCTGTTAAGTTAGAGTTAGCACTGATAGCTTGATGCTGATGCTCTTTACTCTTTAATAGAGGATTTCTTTCAAAACATATTTAATTTACTTTAGCTTTGATGTAAATTGCTTAACAAAAGAACTACATTTTAATTTGGGGAATTAAAATTGTGACTTTGAGAAACAGAAAACCAAGGAACCTTTTGACAATGGAAGGAGATATCTTTGTGTTTAAAGTATACTTTTTTTTTAATCTAAGGTGCACTAACAAAGTCAAGCAAGATGTCACACTTAATTTGGCTGCTCTGCAAAGCATATAGTTAAATAAACTATATTGCTGCATCCCTAGGATTTTAGTTTCCAAAATTAATTAGGAGAATTTCAGTGGAGTGAAACTTGAAAGTTTGGCACTGAAAAAACAAAGTTTGCATGAGCTCCAGTGTGACCTTATTGCATCTATTTGTTCCTATTCTCAAAGCCTCTTTGTTCAGCATGTGTTTGTAGAGTTGGGGAAAGAATTGGATTCCTGCTCTCTGAAATGCATCTGACCCCTAAAAGTCACTATCAGTTCACAGTTACTTTTCTGTGAAACCGCAAACCCAAGCTCCTTGCATCTCTGGCTAATTAGTTAAACATAATTACTTTATGACTACATGCAAAACTAGGGGCAAATCCTACTGTTATAGCCATTTCACTTAAGAATCCAAACAATTGACTACACATTTCAGCCACCAAGAGATTTCTGCAGTCGCAGGTGTCCAGGGAGTACTTCCCATGGGCTCTGAAGAGGCTCCATTGGCTCATCTTCACTGGAACCATTGAATACTAGCTTTTAGTTCAGCTTGGAACAGAAAAATAGCTCTTGATATAATGGCATAGAATTTCTTGTTTTCTGTGCCTTTATTTCAGCAGCTGTTTTTGGTACTAGTATGTTATCAAATACTGTCAAAATTACTGGAGTCATTCTAGATTTTCACTTCTGTGGTCTGTGAGTTTAAAATCAAAGTATTAACAAGAGCATTTTTAACCCTAACATTTTTTCTTGTTATTTCTTTAGTCCTGACTTTATATATATATTTTTAATATATATATATTATCATATATTTATAAATACATGCACATATACATCTCACAGTCTCAGTAATACAAAAACTGTGACTCTTTGGATTTCCAAAGCAACAAATCATTTCTTAGTGTTCTGAAAAACTGCCCTTCAGTCAGTTCAGTGGTGCCAGCTTTTCAGGTGCAAGACTGCAGAAAGAACTGAAGTAATGATGGTGTCATGACATACAGCCCATGTGAGGAAGGGTGGGGAAGGCAACTGCCCCTGGGAGGATGCTGACCTCCTCCAGGCTGCAGGTATTCTGTGCCTGTTAAGAAGATGTGCTGTTTCCCTTAGGTATTTGGACAGCTCTTCTGGATGGACTGGGGCAGCACAGAGACTCTTGAGCCTATGGCAGAGATAGTGGCAGCTCTGGCTGCATTAGCCTCATAGCCCTCATCCCCTCTGAACATAAAAACTTGTACTATACTCCTATAAAGAGTGAAGGAGGGAAGGGGGAACCTTGGAAAATACTGTGTTCTGGTATTAATTATTAAAAAATGAATCTACATGCATCTTCTTGTGTTTTTGTTTTAAAACCCTAGATTGGTGAATTATTGAGTACCACCCACCCTGCTAATAAAGCCAGCTTAACTATTTTCTGCCCCGAGGAAGGGGACTGGAAAAATTCTAACCTTGACCGACACAACCTTCAAGACTTTATTAATATTAAACTCAACTCAGCTTCCATATTGCCTGAAATGAATGGACTCTCTGAATTCACAGAGTATCTGTCAGAATCGGTAGAAGTACCATCACCCTTTGACATTTTGGAACCCCCAGCCTCAGGAGGCTTTTTGAAACTCTCCAAACCCTGCTGTTATATTTTCCCAGGTGGAAGAGGGGACTCTGCATTGTTTTCAGTGAATGGATTCAACATGCTTATCAATGGAGGATCTGAAAGAAAATCTTGCTTTTGGAAACTTATCCGACATTTGGACAGGGTAGATTCCATTCTGCTCACTCACATCGGAGATGATAACTTGCCAGGAATCAATAGCATGCTTCAGCGAAAGATAGCTGAATTAGAAGAGGAACAGTCCCAAGGGTCTACTACCAACAGTGACTGGATGAAAAATATGATCTCACCTGATTTAGGAGTTTTATTCCTTAATGTACCTGAGAACATGAAGAACCTGAATCCTAACTTTAGAATAAAAAGTAGTATAGAAGAAGCTTGTTTTACTCTCCGGTATTTAAACAAACTGTCTATGAAACCAGAACCTCTTTTCAGAAATGTAGGAAATACCATTGACCCCATCATTTTATTTCAGAAAATGGGGGTTGGCAAACTTGAGATGTATGTGCTCAATCCTGTCAAAAATAGCAAAGAGATGCAATATTTTATGCAACAGTGGAGTGGTACTAGCAAAGATAAAGCTGAATTTCTGCTACCAAATGGCCAAGAACTAGACATTCCATTATCCTATTTCACCTCTGTCTCATCCCTGATTGTGTGGCATCCAGCTAATCCTACGGAAAAAATAATCCGAGTTCTATTTCCTGGAAACAGCACCCAATATAATATTCTAGAAGGACTAGAAAAACTCAAACACTTAGATTTTCTTAAACAACCAATAGTTACACAAAAAGACCGAACTGCAAACATTGCTAGTCTGGCTGTGAAACAAGCAAAGCTGAAACAACGAACAGACAGCAAGGAGAGTCTCAAGCCTGCTGCAAAGACACCACCAAGCAAGATAGTCAGAAAAGAATCTAAAGAAGAAACACGGGAGCCTGCAAAGCCTAGTCCAGCACTGGAAAAGACTCAGAGATTAGAAAGCAAAGAAAAAGTTCCAGTTAAAAAAGAGAAACCAGCAAAACCAGAGACCAAACCTATAGTGACAGAAAAAGATGGAACAAGTAAAGAAGAGCAAATACTAAAATCTGAAACTCCTGAAAAACAAGTTACAGATGTAAAATCAAAAGTGGCAAAGGAGAAGACAGTGAAAAAGGAAGTCAAAACAAAACCTGAAGAAAAGAAAGAGGAAAAAGAAAAAACAAAGAAAGAGATTTATAAAAAAGAGGAGAAAATACTCATCAAAAAAGAGGAAAAACACAAAAAAGAAGAGATCAAGAAAGAAGTTAAAAAAGATGTGAAAAAGGAAGAGAAGGAAAGTAAGACAGAAGTAAAGAAAGATGCTCCACCAAAGGAAGCTAAAAAAGAAGCGAAGAAGGAAATTAAGAAGGAAGAAAAAGAAGCCAAAAAGGACATCAAAAAGGTTTCTAAAGAAACAAAGAAGACAACTGGTCCTTCAACTGAAGCCAAAAAGCCAGCAGCAAAGCCTAAATCACAAAAGAAGGAGGAGCCTGTTAAAAAGGAAGCAGTACCTGCTGGAAAGCCAAAGGAAAAAGAAAAAATTAAGACTGTGAAGAAGGAGATCAAATTCAGTGGAGCACAAGCTGCCCTTGTAGCAGTTGGAACTGCTGCCACAACTGTAACAGCTGTAGCAGCTGCAGAAATTACAGCTAGTGGAAAAGAACTTGAAGTGGAAAGATCCCTTATGTCTTCACCAGAGGATTTAACAAAGGATTTTGAAGAATTAAAAGCTGAAGAAGTAGAAACAATAAAAGAAACAAAATCTCAGGTTGTATTCATAGAGGATGAACTGAAACTCACTGGCAAAGAACAAAAAGAGGCCTTTGATTCCCAAAAAGAAAAATTAGAAAATGAAGGACCTTCAGAGTCCTCTGATGAAGGCATAACTACCACAGAGGCTGATGGTGTGTGTGAACAGACACCCGAAGAATCGGAACCAGTGGAAAAGCACAGGGTTGATGACAATGAAAAGTTTAAAGATGAGGGAACTGGCTTGGCAGAATCATCTGAAGTGGAAGATTATGAGGAAAAGGCAGAGACAGAAGATGCTGAAGAACAAGGTGAAGATGAGGAAGAAAAGACATCATTGGACACCACAAAATTATACATGGAAGAAGAAAGAATAATGGAAGAGAGTTCAGAAGAAATAATGGTCAAAGCAGATGCTAACATTAAAGATGAAAAATATATTGAAAAGGCAGATTATAAGGCATCAGGTGAACAATATGAAGAAGACGGGGAAGAAGCAGTAGAAAAGGCAAAAAATGAAGAAACTGAGGAAGAGGAGGAAGACAAAACAGAAGGCATCAGAGATAAAGAGGAGACTGAAAAAATAGAAACTAAAGAAGATTATGTGATGGCTGTTGTAGACAAAGCTGCAGAAGCTGGTGAAGTTGAAGATAAATATGGCCTACTCATAATTACACCAACAAAATGCTCAGAGCCTCAGTCTCCAGCAGTTGAACTGGCCTCTCCAATCCATGATGAGACATTACCTGGTGATTCAGAAAGTGAAGCTATTGTTTCTGATGAAGAAAATAGATATCAGCCTGAGGAATTCACTGCTATTTTGGGTTATACACAGTCTACCATTGAAATACCCAGTGAACCAACTCCAATGGATGAAATGTCTACACCCCGGGATGTCATGAGTGATGAAACTAACAATGAGGAAAGTGACTCAACTTATCAGGAGTATGCGAACATTACCAAGTATGAGACATCACTGTACTCTCAAGAGTTTGGTAGACTTAAACTTTCTACGCTTCTGGATGCTTTTAATGGATTATCTGAAGGAACCAAAACAGAGGCCACAGAAGGTAGAGACTATAATACCTCAGCTTCTACCATCTCTCCACCTTCTTCATTAGAGGAAGACAAATTCTGCAAATTTGCATTCCAGGATGTATACTGGCAAAAAGAAAATGAAATCCAAGGCACTACTAAATTAGAAATCAAAGAAACCTGTTCAGAAAATGTTGGTGGAAAATGTAGTCCAGCCAAGAGTCCATCTGAGAATTTGTCCCCTCTATCACCAGTTGCCAAAACACCACTGAGTGAACGTAGTGTGAACTTTTCACTTACTCCCAATGAGATCAAGGTCTCGGCTGAGAATGTCCCCATTGCTACATTGCCTGATGTACATCAAGGAGTTGACAAAGAGCACTGTGCAAACCTTGAAGATATAACATTAGAAGTAGTATCTCCCTCACAGTCTGCTGCTGGTAGTGCTGGCTATACACCTTATTATCAGTCTCCCACTGATGAAAAATCCAGTCAGCTTCCCTCTGAAACCAGTGAAAAGTCAACAGAAGCTCCAGTTAGCTTTGAATTCAGTAAAGTCAAAGATGAGTCTTCAAAACCCATAATAAGCCCTATGGATGAACCTGTGCCAGATTCAGAATCTCCTATTGAAAAGGTTCTCTCGCCTCTACGGAGTCCACCACTGATAGGTTCAGAGACCACTTACGATACATTTTTGAGTGATGATGTAAAGTGTCCCACCAGAGATTATGGAAGTCCCTCTAAGGGAATACCTGAAAAAGAAAAAGCACCTGTTCAGATGAGCCCGGCTTCTGAAGGCAGCTCTGTGGGCCTCTGCCAAGAAAAAAAAGATGAAAAAAGTATGGAGTTTATGGTAATTAAGGAAAGCTTCAGCCTAGAAAGGAAAATGGAGGATACAGAACCCAGCAACTCCCAGTCTTCATTGGTCTTGGATGAACGGAAGTTAACAGGTGATCTCTCACCTACTCAGATAGATATCAATCAGTTCAGTTCTTTAAAAGAAGACACCAAAATGTCAATTTCTGAAGGCACTGTTTCTGACAAGTCTGCAACTCCTGTTGATGAGGTCATAGCAGAAAACACCTATTCCCATATAGAAGGAGTACCTTCTGTCTCTACAGCATCTGTTGCTACTAGTTCATTTCCAGAACCAACTACTGATGATGTATCTCCTTCTTTGCATGCTGAGGTTGGATCCCCCCACTCTACAGAAGTTGACGATTCCCTTTCAGTGTCAGTTGTACAAACACCAACAATGTTTCAGGAAACAAAAATGTCTCCATCTAAGGAGGAGTGCCCAAGGCCTATGTCAATTTCTCCACCAGATTTCTCACCTAAACCCGCAAAATCAAAAACCCTTATGCATGATCACAGATCTCCTGAGCAGTCAGTAGAATTTGGCCAGCAGTCCCCTGAGCAGTCTTTAGCAATGGACTTTAGTAGGCAATCTCCAGAATATCTTACTGTAGGCACAAGTATACACCATATATCTGAAAATGGACCAACAGAAGTAGATTATAGCCCTTCAGATATACAGGAGCCGACTTTTGCACAGATTTCCCCTGTGGAGCAGACATCTTACTTTCAGGAGAAGGATATTTCAGAAATTATTTCAGTTTTTCAAACCGAAGCTTCATCTTCAACTTCATCAGCTCATACACCTTCCCAGGTAACTTCACCACTGCTAGAGGAAACTTTTTCAGGTGCTGTTTCACCCAGAGATATGTCACTACATTCTTCTTTTACCTCAGAAAAGGTACAGAGCCTAGGAGAAAGGCTGTTTCCAAAGTCTGATCCATCTCCACTAACTCCAAGGGAGTCTTCTCCTCTATACTCTCCTAGTTTTCCAGATTCACCTCCTGTAATCACAGAAGTGGTTTCAGCTCGTTACACATCTTCATTGTCGCTGCAAGTGTCCTCTGACAAAGCATTTGGTAAACAGGCTGTCATATTACAGGAACCTCTAACAAAGCACAGCCCAGAACTTTTATTCAACCCAGAAAAAATAGATTCAGCGATAAGCAGCAGGTCACCAGAAGAGCTTAGTTATTCTTATGAGGCCACAGAGAAAACTACTAGGTCACCAGAGGATATTAGCTACTCCTATGAGGCAGTTGGAAAATCTACTAGATCATCTCAGGCCATGGATTATTCCTATGAGACAACAGGAAAAACCACCAGGTCACCTGGGGCCACAGATATTTCCTATGAGAGAATTAGGAAAGCTACCAGATCACTTGATGCTATGGATTCTTCCTATGAGACAACAGGGAAAACCACTAAGTCACCAGAAGCCATTAGCTACTGCTATGAGACAACTGGGAGAACCACCAGGTCACCAGAGACCATGGCTTACTCCTATGAAATAACTGGGAAAGCCACCAGCTCACCTGAAGTTAGTAGCTATTGCTATGAAGCAAGTGCACATTTTACTCCAGGAAAATCATTAGCAGAATCTTGTCAGGATGTTGATTTATGTCTTGTGTCCTCCTGCGAATATAAACATCCTAGAACTGAACTTTCACCTTCATTTATCAACCCAAATCCCCTTGAGTGGTTTTCAAGGGAACAGTTTCAAGATCAAGAAAAGCCATTAACTCAGTCTGGGGGAGCCCATCCACCTTCTGGGGGAAAGCAGCAAGAGCATCAGTGTGATGAAACCCCTCCCACATCAGTGAGCGATTCTGCCCCATCTCAGACTGATTCAGATGTACCCCCTGAGACTGAGGAATGTCCTTCCATCACTACAGATGCTAACATTGACTCAGAAGATGAATCAGAAACCATTCCAACAGACAAGACAATTGCATACAAACACATTGACCCACTACCTGTCCCAATTCAGGATCACAGCCCTTCCCCTAGGCACCCTGATGTCTCCATGGTTGATCCAGAGGCTTTGCCAGTTGATCAGAATTTGGGTAAACCTTTGAAGAAGGACCTCAAAGAAAGGACAAAAACAAAAAAGCAGGGCACAAAGACCAAGTTGTCTTCTCCTGTTAAAAAAAGTGATGGTAAATCAAAACAAGTGGCTTCACCAAAACCAGCTGTAAGAGATTCTTTAGACAAAATTTCCCGAACAGCTTCTCCAAAAAAGGATTCTGTGGAGAAGAGAACCAAAAATATCTCTAATCCAGATGTAAAGTCCCAAGTGGAAGAGAAAGATAAGGATACCAAGAATGCAACAAATACAACAGCATCCAAGTCAGCAAAGACTGCAACCACAGGTAAAGGCAGATAGGATCTCCCTAGTGTTAAGATTTTCTTAGTTGTTTCAGTGAAGTTAGGTTGTCTTTATATCAGTTGAGAATGCAATTTACAGCAAACACCCAAAGAAAGTCCATGATTTAAAAATAAATCCAGAGTGTAAAGGCTGCATTTAAATGAGTGAAATATGCTGAATTAACTTTTGCAATCTGGAAAACTGGATGCATCAGTTTGCTCAGATGTAAAGAATTGGAGTGAGTATATCAAATATAAAAAGATTAATACTAGCTGTCTAAATTAGTTAATCAACTAATAGAATTAAAAGTATTGCTTTTGGAGGTGAAGTGAAATTAGTAGTAAAGTGACCCACTTTATTCATTGTAAGAATCATGTAGGCATAATACTCTTAACATAAACCAATTCATTTTAATTTTGTGAGAGGCAAAGGTGATATAGGACATTGGATGCGTTTATTTGCTGGATTCTTTTTAAAGAGTGTTTTAAAAATAACAGCAGTAAGCACTTTCAGTGAGCTAAGCATGTACATCACATAATCTGGTTAAAGTCTGATGCTATCAATGATGGCTAAACATATGGAAAGTTAATGTTATTTTGAATGACTGTTGTGTAGTCTAAGTAGTAATAAAATATGAATTATATTACTGAAGGAGGCAGTGTTAATATGTTGTTTCTGGCAGATCTTGTTACAGAGGACACTTTGATTTTGCTGTTGTCATCATAACTGATATTCTATTGAAAGATTTTTACAAGACGCAAGTCTAGGATTCAGTACAAGCAAACCAGCATTCAGTTGTCTGTAGCTTCCCCATTTTCAGTGGTTTACCGTTCCTCTTATACACCATCATTTGCAGGTCTCTGTTAATAGATGCTTTTCAAAGTAGTGGTATAGTTCCTCATGCTGTACATTTCTCCAACACTTTAGCTCTATATTAGATTCTTCTTCCTTGAAGCATACTTCTCAAACACACTAGAGCTGAAGACAAGGCTCTATTTGATATTGACATTTAGGTGTAAAATATAATGTCTAATACTTTATCCAATGTTGGTATTCACAGTTCAAAAGGTCTATCACAGACTTTTTATCACAGATGATCAAAGATTTTGTAACATATGCATTAGTTAAAATGCTCTAATTCAAGAAAGCTTATCATATTATGATGCTTATTTGGCATATTGCTCTCTGATGAATATCATTAGGTCATGTTAGACAATTGTAATGGACTTTCCTGACCTTTCAATATGTAACCCTTAATAAAGTGTATTGCTCAGATAATTTAGTTTACCAAACTTCATACTCTGTAACTTCATGGAGAGGCTAATAAAACATAAATGGTGATCATCTAAATACAATTACTGAGAGACTCCTGATTGTCAGGTCACTCTGTGATTCAATGTGTGACAAAAGCAGCT
The DNA here is from genome assembly GCF_011077185.1 of Oxyura jamaicensis. Classification (NCBI taxonomy): domain Eukaryota; kingdom Metazoa; phylum Chordata; class Aves; order Anseriformes; family Anatidae; genus Oxyura; species Oxyura jamaicensis. The sequence goes on along the minus strand of NW_023304313.1, from coordinate 32,370 downwards.
TTTTTGAAATATTTTTAGTGCTAGTGTTTAAACTTTGAACTTCCTTTTGACTGAAGCTCTTCTTAGAACAGGTACTACACTATGTATAGCAGCAAAACCACTCTTCCCCTTACTTTTTGCAATGTGGCTAATTTGTGCATGCAAATAAGGAACTAGCAGGCAAACAAATACTTGTTCTTAGTTCCCTGAAGTAATTGAATTAGAAAATTTCACTGTCCTCCCAAGTTCCTCTTTGCCTCTCTTTCTGCTCTCGTGTAGTAGATTCCTGATGCTCCTGTAAGACAGCTTGAAAATATCAACAGCTGCTATGCTGATACCCCAAATTTCAAGACTGCTTAAAATCTGCATGACTTCCTGTGTGATCCTAAGTTTTATAATCATGCATACCCAAGACTTTCGAAAAGCTGTGATTCTTAACTTGAAAAATAGAATCATAGAATGGCCTGGGTTGAAAAGGACCTTAAAGATCATCTAGTTTCAACCCTCCTGCTCTGGGCAGGGTTGCCAACCACTACAACAGGCTGCCCAGAGCTGCACCCAGCCTGGCCTTGAATGCCTCCAGGGATGGGGCATCCACAGCCTCTCTGGGCAACCTGTTCCAGTGCCTCACCACCCTCTGAGTGAAAAACTTTCTCCTAATATCTAACCTAAATCTCCCTCTCTTAGTTTAAAACCATTCCCCCTTGTCCTATCACTATCAACAGATGTAAACTGAGCGTGCACTGCCAGCTCATGTCCAGCTTCTCACCCACCAGGACCCCCAAGTCCTTCTCCACGGGGCTGCTCTCAAGTTCTTCTTCACCCAGTCTATATAAATACCTGGGATTGCCCCAGCCCAAGTGCAAAACCTTGCACTTGGCCTTGTTGAACCTCATTAGGTTCTCATGGGCCCACTTCTCCAGCCTGTCCAGGTCCCTCTGGATGACATCCCTTCCCTCTATTGTATCGACTTCACCTCTCAGCTTGGTGTCATCGAGGGTGCACTCGATTCCATCATCTATGTCATTGATAAAGATGTTGAAGTGCACCGACCCCTGAGGGACACCACTTGTGACTGGCCTCCACCCAGACATAGAACCGTTGACCACAACCCTTTGGCTGCGACCAGCCAACCAATTCTTTATCCACCTAACAGTCCATCCTTCAAATCCATACCTCTCCAATTTAGAGAAGATTGTGGTGAGGGACCATATCAAAGGCTTTGCTCAAGTCCAGGTAGATGATATCCATCGCCCTTCCTTCGTCCACTGATGCCATCACTCCATCATAGAAGGCCACCAGATTGGTTAGGCAAGATCTGTCTTTGGTGAAGCCATGCTGGCTGTCTCGAATCACCTCTTTATCTTGTGCATGCCTTAACAAGTCTTCCAGGAGGATCTGCTCCATGATCTTCCCAGGCACAGAGGTGAGGCTCACCGGCCTGTAGTTCCCCGTGTCTTCCTTTCTCCCTTTCTTAAAAATGGGAGTAATGTTTCCCTTTTTCCAGCCACCTGGGACTTCACCCGACAGCCATGATTTTTCAGATATGATGGAGAATGGCTTGGCAACCACATCAGCCATCTCTCTCAGCACCCTGGGATGCATACCATCTGGCCCCATGGCCTTACACACATCCAATTACTTAGGTGGTCCCGGACTTGTTTCACTGTTACAGTGGGATGGAATCTGCTCCTCTCACCTTCTCCTCGAGGTTCAGAGTCCTGATAGACATAGGAAACTTGACCACCAGTGAAGACTGAGGCAAAGCACTTATTGACTACCTCAGCTTTTTCCATGTCTGAGGAAGCCAGTTCTCCCATCTCGTTTATCAGAGGAGGAATACTCTCCTTGGCCTGTCTCCTCCTGCCTATGTATCTGTAGAACCCCTTCTTGTTATTCTTCACACCCCTTGCCAAGTTCAGCTTCATCTGTGCCTTGGCTTTCCTGATCCTGTCTCTACACATCCAGATGACACCCCTGTATTACACCCAGGCTACACAACCCTACTTCCACTTCCTGTACATTTCCCTCTTTTCCCTCAGTTTAAACTACAGGTCCTTGCTCAGCCATGTCGGTCGCCCGCCTCCTCTGCTCAATTTCTTCTGCTGGGGGATGGAGAGCTCTTGCACTCTCAGAAGGGTGTCCTTAAATTTTACTTACTTTACCTTAATTTTACTTACTTTACCTTAATTTACTGAATGGTAATTCAGTATTCATGGCCCTGCGTAGTAATTGTTGGATAATAATAGCATATTACTGGGAAAGGTTTAGTCAATTGTTGGTTACGTGGTAGTGAGCTTTTCTTGTATTATATAGTTATTATTTTTTCCTCTTAGTGTACAGTCATAACTGGGATGCAACAAATCTGGAAAGTGTCATTAGGAGGGTAATGCCATAGTTGTTTCAGAGGACACAGAAGTACAGCTGTAGCTATGTAATGCTTAAAAAACAGCAGCTATTTTAAGGAATATCACCTCAGCAATTATAACAGTAATTAGTAAATGCATGTTTTTAACCAACCTGTGATATATTCTTTTGTTGCTTTATTTCCAAAGGATCTGGGAATACTAAGTTGGCAAAATCTACGGTGGTGCCTCCAGGACCTCCAGTGTATTTGGATCTGGTGTATATTCCCAACCACAGCAATAGCAAGAATGTTGACATTGAGTTTTTCAAGAGGGTGCGGTCATCCTATTATGTGGTGAGCGGGAATGATTCTACAGCCGAGGAACCGAGCAGGACTGTTTTGGACTCCCTGCTGGAGGGCAAAGCCCAGTGGGAGAGTAACATGCAGGTAAGCTCTTCACTAGTATTTCTACCTGGAATTTTAAACTTCTCTGGGAAGCAACTATGGGAAGCCAGAGCATCGCTGGAGAGGATGCCAATTGCTCGGGACATGGGATTTCCAGCCAGGGCACCTCGTTTCACCAATAATGTGAGAGGACACCCAAGTGAAGCACAGAGCTGCACCATACTCAGCCACTCCCCTATTTCTGGCCCATCTGACCTGTCCCTGGAGAATAAAACACTTTGGAACTCCTGGTTTACAGGGCCATTTAACTGTTTCACGCTATTGCTATACCATATATGATCCAAGTTCAGAAACCTTGCGGTTTTCAAGTAGGAAAGAAAAATGAATGTTTCATGTTTTGTATAGTAATCACATACACTTGGAAACTTCTTGTACCTTTCCAACATGGTAAATAAATAAACAAAATATTTGGCCATAATCTGAAGAGCTATCAGTACAGACAACAGCCTGCTACTTCTCTGGAAAGCTGCATCTCAGCAGCTTATAGAACCAAAGCTGCTTCTTTACAGTCATTTCATTTTATTTACATATTTACTTATTTCCTTTTATCCATTCATTTACCTAAGTATTTATTGCATAAAGAACCACTCTTTCCAAAAGGGAAACATGCTTATTGGCCAGGACTTCTAACAGACATTTTTCTTATCAGTTGTTTCTGTTGTCAGTTCCTGAGGAGTTATCCTGTTTTGTGTTGCAGGTGACCTTAATCCCAACCCATGACTCAGAAGTGATGAGGGAATGGTACCAAGAGACCCATGAGAAACAGCAGGACCTCAACATCATGGTTTTGGCAAGCAGCAGCACTGTTGTCATGCAAGATGAATCTTTTCCCGCATGCAAAATTGAACTGTAAGAATGAGACCATGCACAACATTAAAGTTTGTTTCCAGAAATTCTTCAGTTTGAAAACACCTTTTATAAAAATTCAACCCATCTATTTCAGCTGCTGAACTATATACCTGCCAAATGCTATACTGTGTCACAATGATGTAAGTCAGTCTTTGCTAATTGCTAAGGGAAATAACAGTATTCCCACAGTAGGATTCATAGTACTGTGACAATACAGATCCAGTTTCATCTCCTCTGAATGTTTGGAAAGCATGCACTAGTAACTCCAACTGACTTCTGTCAGATAGAGGCATTTGCCCTCTAAAGAAACACAAAGAGAGAGAAAGAGAGAGAGGCTTAGGAGGAGAAAGTAATAAAAAATTAGATCTGCGTTAGTCTCATGGCAACAGATGTATCGCTTGCTGCAGTTTGCTTATGCTCTCACATGAAAAGACAATTTTAAATTTTTATCAGTCTGAGCTATAGCAAAGGGGGTCCTTACTTTACAGAATTGTTAGCTGGAAAATAAGAAGTGGCAGAATGTGGCTGTGAAGGGATGTAAAACCTAAACTCTCATTAGCAGTTTTCCATTTTAATTTGAACTCTGCATACTGACATACCATAACAATCACAGGCCAAATATACGTATAGTCTGAACTCCATTCAGAATTTTAAAACCTTCCTTTCAACATGCAGCACTGTTGTTCTAAGGCATGCTCCCAGTGAAAATACACTTACGTTACTCAGAATTGACCAGTCCACATGCTTAAACACCCATGTCAACTGTTGATTGACTGAAGTAAAATACCAAAGCAGTTGGAAGTACATACAGTATACAATTTGCCTTAGAACGTGACTTGAATGTATAAAGAAACTTGCACTTATTTTTTACTGTTGAGACATCAAATTTATAAAACATCTGTGTAGGATCATAGTTACACCAGTAAAGTGTGAGTGTGATATATGGTACTAGAAACCTATCTGACTAGTCAAACAGCTTGGTGCTATGAATTACATATGTTAGTTATGTGAGCACTTCATTGATGCACCTGGACAGCTCAACAAGGCAAGACAAGCATTTTTTCCAAGGTTTCTTTTGTATCGTGGAAGCAAGATTGAAGTGGTGTCCAGTATCAGAGTTGCAAAACTTAGCAAAACATTCAGGATGATGAAAAAGGTTACCTGCAAGTCTGTACAGTATTCAACCATCCTTGGTTTTACCTTGTTTTATTTGTTTAATTTAAGAGTGAATGTGGGAATAAATGTACAGAAATCTTTCTTTTAGTGATGCATGAACTTTTAATAGATGAATTTTTAACAAAAGTTTTGATTTACAGGAAAATGCAAAGAAAAAAATGTCAGGTAAAGGCAACTTTTTCTTAGTAGTTTTGTAAGATAAATGAATAATTTGTTTAAGGTTCTAGTAAGAATGGATATTGAGGTAAAATTTATTGAAAATAGTCAACTGCCAATACCTTGCAGTGGGGGGGCACCCTGGTGGTAAAATTAACCTATTGATGATAACAGAAAATGGGATTTGAAATGTTGATTGCCTAATATTTACAAAGGTGTAGCCTACAGTCTCAACCCTCACAAGATCTTGAAAAAAGATGCAATAAACTAAAACAAGTATTTCCTTTCCTTTCCTTTCCTTTCCTTTCCTTTCCTTTCCTTTCCTTTCCTTTCTCCCCTTCCTTACCTTCTCTAGACTGCTTGCAGAGGAAACAGCATATAGAACAGTTCAATGATTTAAAATAGTTTGGAATTTTTTTTTATCTCAGAAGTTTTACCCCAATAAAAACATATTGTTACGTTGTAGAAGGTTTGTGAACTGGAATTTGAAGAATGTGCAAAAACCTCCAAAATGGAGACTTGCTGGTCTGTATGATTCACCCTTATGACTGGTATTAAGTTTCACAATGTAATGGACTATGATCTCATTTTATTTTATTTACTTATAATTTATTTCAAATTTACATTTTTTAGGATATTTTTATTTAATAGGCACATGTTTGCACTCCTAATTTTTGTGATTTTTTTAATATACTGCTTTACGACCCTTTAAATGTGGGCTCTTGAGGCCTATTTAATACTGTAAATTACTGTTTGTCAGTTGTTGGGATTTTCAATTTATTTTTAACATTATCTTTTTTGTGTGTGTGTGTGTCTAGCAATACTGCTTTATTAACCTTTTAAGTTGTAAAGAATAGCTCAGAGTTGTAAAGAATAACTCAGGATAACTATGGCACAAAAGACAGATGGAAATGTATTGTGAAATTAAGCATGTTTTCTGGGCTCATAATCATTAACTTAAAATTGCCTTTGTACTACATAGCCTTCAAAGCTATATTTCTGCAATTCTGTTTTGTCTACTTTCTTACATAGGTAAGATTTCAACCTTTTTGAGTGGGTAGGAACAGGTTTTCTGATTTTCTGACAATATCTGAAATGTTTTGTACCTCTGCTTTGATAGAAAATCTGTTTTAAGTACAGCAGTGGTCCAGAGAGTAATCTAATTTATGCCAATGTGAATCAGGAGCAATTTCACTGCAATCAGAGAAGTTACAGTCATTTGGTCCTACTGTAAATGAAATTAGAATCAAGCCTCCTCAAGAAAATCTCCCCAAGTAAGTTTGCGATGACTAAAGCATTTGTTTTACTTTAAAAAAAAAAAAAAAGCTAAAACCGATTTTCAAATGTGCATTCATTTTTTGATACTACAATAATATTAAAAACCCAGTCTGGCTCTTCTGAGGTATTGTAATGCCTGTTCCATCTATTCCCTTGTAAATGGCAACTGTGTCTGGGTGTAACACAGTGATGAACTCCTCAATTAGCTCCTTTTACCCTTAATGTCTTTCCTGCCCATGGGTGGAACTAATCTAACTGTGCTAGTCATAATACTACACAATTAGCTTAGTAACAGTCATCAAAATGTACTGTGTACATTAACGATGAGTGCTGTTGATCAGCATGGATTTCTTGGAGCATGGTTTGTTATTGATTAATTATAAAAAATCAGCATTTGAGTGCAAAGGACACATCATTTAAATTACGGTATTATACATAATAGCATGCCCAGTCATTATCTTTATGCTATTACTATATTATTTCATAAAATTAAATGAATAATTAACTTTAGAGATCACCTTCCACTCCTGAACTTGGACAGGGTCTCTCTTGCATGCCTTTTCCAAGTCCTGTGGTGGGCCTAACTTCATTGACCTCAACTTTTCACCCCATCTTTTATAGAATTCACTCTTGATTTTTTAAAATTATCTTACATACTGTGGTGAATGGAGGTAACTTTGTATATAATTATTTTTAATTGTCTACAATAGCTTATGCATTTTAGGACAGTTCTGGTACTCATTTACTAATATTTAATCAATTTGTTGAATTTTCAATCCCTCCCACTGTGAGCAAGTCAGCTCCACAGAGCACTTATTGTGCATTTGGGACATTTTTGTCATATGCTTCACTTTGTTCATCTGTTGCCAGAGGTTCTTGTTCAGTAATGATGTTCTGAGAGAAATAGTAATTTTGTTGGTCTTATTAGAAAAGGAAAAAGTATAATGTTTGCACTTGAAAGAAACTGTAAGTTTTCATCTTCACATAACTGAACAAAACACTAAAAGCAACTAGGAGTAAGCATTTCTTAGAATGCAGTTATATTGACCACCTGGTTTTAAAATGTTTGCTATTTAATTTCTTTTTTTTTTGTCTGTTTATTGTGACTAAAAAAATCTAAAAAAAAAAAAAACAACCAAACAACAAAAAATACTGAAAGGAGAAAAAAGGAAGGAAAAAAATAAAAAGCTTCTCTGCACTAGATGGTGGGAGCTATCTGTTCAAGACTGAGCTGTAATCACAAATAAAAAAGAACAAATCTGAAATATGTTCTCACGCATTTGCATGCGGCCATTATTTTCCAAGCTATGGAAAGGAAGAGTCTTGTTGCTGTCTGAGAAGCACTTCACACACCTCCTCTCTCTTGTTCTGAATGGTGTTTGTGTTGGTCTGCAGCTGTGTATGGTATTATGTCTTATAATCCTGAATCACTTCTATTCTATCCAGTCATATCTACCATAGAAAACTAGTTTCCAGTGAAAGTAATACGTAGTGCTTTTATGATATTTGTGTGCAATATCCCCTCTTCCACTAAGGATACTTGATGTAAAGGAAACAAACTCAGTTCAACAATAAAATACAAAAGTGGTAAAGTGGTGTTGACCTGTTTCTTGTCCTTGTGTACGCATGTATTTGTAACTTTTCCCTTTCCTTCAGTCACGACTACCTACTATACAGAACTTTTCTCAAAAGATCAGTCACTATTTAAACACTAGATAAGAGCCAAACTCTATTTAGAAATTTGAAAATAAATGAAGACTACTTTTATTTCTTATGGTATAAAACCAAATGACGTTTAATAAGATCAAGTGTAGAGTCCTGCACCTGGGAAGGAACAACTGGACGTATCAGTACAGACTGGGGGACGACCTGCTGGAGAGGAGCTCTGAGGAAGAGGACCTGGGGGTCCTGGTGGACGGCAGGTTGACCATGAGCCAGCAGTGTGCCCTGGTGGCCAAGAGGGCCAATGGGATCCTGGCATGCATTAAAAGGAGGGTGGCCAGCAGGTCAAGGGAGGTGATCCTCTACTCTGCCCTGGTCAGGCCTCACCTGGAGTACTGTGTCCAGTTCTGGGCTCCCCGGTACAAAAAAAGACAGGGATCTCCTGGAAAGAGTCCAGTGGAGGGCCACAAAGATGATACGAGGCCTGGAGCACCTTCCCTATGAAGAAAGGCTGAGAGACCTGGGTCTGTTCAGCCTGGAGAAGACTGAGAGGGGATCTTATTAATGTTTACGAGTATCTTAAGTGTGGGAGACAGAGGAATTTGGCCAACCTCTTTTCAGTGGTTTGTGGGGACAGGACAAGGGGTAATGGCCGCAAGATAGAGCACAGGTAGTTTCACACCGACATGCAAAAGAACTTTTTCATGGTGAGGGTGACGGAGCACTGGAATAGGCTGCCCAGGGAGGTTCTGGAGTCTCCTTCTCTGGAGATATTCAAGGCCCGTGTGGACGCCTACCTGGGTAGCCTGCTCTAAGGAACCTGCTTTGGCAGGGGGGGTTGGACCTGATGATCCTTTGTGGGCCCTTCCAACACCTTCAATTCTGTGATTCTGTGAAAACAGCACTATGATGTACCATGATGTGGGTTCTTTTTGTTGTTCTCATTTCTGTATTCCTCAGTAGCATGAGAAAACACTTCATTTTCATTAAGTACACATTCAAGTAGCTGTGTCAAAGATGATACCCATTAAAGCTATATCAAACTGAGACCACCCTGGTTTGAAAAGAAATCTGTTCCACACCAGGGAGCTGCAAGTTAACAAGAGTGCATTGCTTGTCTCCAGAGAACATGGACTCTTGACACCCTTCACAACAAGTGTTGCCCTGTAATCCTGGTGAGAGGGGATGAGGTCAGCTAGCACGGAGTATTTGGGAGAAGCAGGGAGTCAAGACAAAACTGTACTTTCATGCTCTTCTTCTTTTTTTCTTTTTTCTTTTTTTTTTTTTTTTAACTTTATAGACTTGTCCTCTACTCTTGTTAAAGGGATGTTGTATGATCAGGCTTTCTGCTTTTGTAGCCGACTTGTGGCCATTGCCTTGCATCCTATCCAACACCCTACTTGCTACAACCTCCTTTCAGATAATTGTAGAGAGCAATGAGGTCTCCCCTTAGCCTCTTTTTCTCCAGATTAAACAGCCCCAGTTCCCTCAGCTTCTCCTCATAGGTCGTTTTCTAGTCCCTTCACCAGCTTTGTTGCCCTTCTCTCTGCACATGCTCAGGCGACTCAATATCCTTCTTGTAGTGAGGGGCCCAAGAAACCACAAAGTACGCAAGGTATGGTCTCACCAGTGCCAAGTACAAGGGGACGACCACTTCCCTTGTCCTGCCGGTCACACTATTTCTGATGCAGGCCAGGATGCTATTGGCCTTCTTGGCCACCTGGGCACACTGCAGGCTCATGTTCAGCTGGCTGTCAATAAGCACCCTTTTCTGCTAGGTAACTATCCAGCTGCTTTTCCCCATGCCTATACTGCAGCATGCAGTTGTTCCTTCTTACCCTCAAGCTGATCACGACTCCTGCCCAACTTGGTGTCGTGTCCAAACTTACCAAGGGTGCACTTGAACCCCTCGTCCAGATCATTGATGAAGATATTAAAAGGAACTGGCCCCAGAACTGAGCCCTGGGGGACACCACTAGTGACAGGCCTCCAACTGGATTTAACTCCATTCAACACAACTCTTCGGTCCCAGCCACCCAGCCAGTTTTTAACCCAATGAGGCATATACCTGTCCAAGCCACAAGCAGCCAGTTTCTCCAGGAGAATGCTGTGGGAAACAGTGTTGTTGGGAGGAATGTGTTAAAAGCAGCGAGGAGGATGGGATCAGAAGGGAAGACTGGCAAGGAGGATTGTAAATACGCTCAAGTGACCTTGCAGCTGGGAATGCGTGAAGTCTGGGGAGCAGAAATGTAGAAAAACATATAAATTATACCTGCTGCTGTTTGTGCTCTGTGTGTTTGGCAAGTAGCAAGTCTGTGCATAGATAACATAGGTGTTTGGGGGACATGGAGATGCCCTATCGGATGCCCTTGAACTCCCGGCCTTGGTATAGAGAAGATCAAAGGAGCAGAGTGAGGATCGCAGCATGGTGGTAAAAACTGCGCCTGCGCAAACCCTTATAAAAACAGGCAAAACCAGCAGGCTGTTGATCTCCTAGCATGGACCCTGTTTAGTGGGTCTCACACAAATGTCAAAAGCCTTACTGAAGTCTAGGTAGACCACATCCACAGATTTTCCCTCGTCCACTGAGGGCATCACCTTGTCATAGAAGGAGATCAGGTGAGTCAAGCAGGACCTGCCTTTCATAAACCCATGCTGACTGGGCCTGATCATCTGGTTGCCCTGTAGGTGTCACGTGATGGCACTCAGGATAATCTGCTCCATGAGTTTCCCCAGAACTGAAGTCAGACTGACAAGCTTGTAGTTTCTCAGATCCTCCCTCTGGCCCTTCTTGTAGGTGGGCGTCACATTTGCTAGCCGCCAGTCGACTGGGACCTCCCCTGATAGCCCAGACTGCTGATAAATGATGGAAAGCGGCTTGGTGACCACTTCTGCCAGCTTCCTCAGTACCCGCAGGTGGATCCCTTCCAGCCCCATAGACTTTGTACATCTAAGTGGTTTAGCAGCTCACTAACCCTTTGATTATAAAGGCTTCATTCAGCTCCCCATCCCTATCTGACCAGCTCAACAGGCTGGCTACCCAGAGAACATCTGGTCTTTCTAGTAAAGACTAAGGCAAAGAAGGCCTTAAGTACCTCAGCCTTTTCCTCATCTCTTGCCACTGTTTCCCCCCACATCCAACAAAGGATGGAGATTCTCCTCAGTCCTCCTTTTCTTATGTATTTATAAAAACATTTTTAATTGTCTTTAACAGCAATAGCCAGATTGAGCTCCAGTTGGGATTTGGCCCTTCTAATTTTGTCCCTGCACAGCCTCACAACATCTTTGTAGTCCTCCTGAGTGTCCTGCCCCTTCTTCCAAAGCTCATAAACCGTCATTTTCTTCCTGAGCTCTAGCCACAACTCTCTGTTCAGCCAGGCCATTCTTGTTCCACGCTGTCTCACCTTTCGGCATGTGGGGACAGCCTGCTCCTGCACCTTTAGGATTTCCTTCTTGAAGAGTGTCGATATGATGAAAACGGTTCAAGGGTTGAGATAAGGACAGGGAGATCACTCAACAGCTATTGTCACGGGCAAAATGGATTCAGCAAAGGGAGATTAATAAAATTTATTACCTATTACTAACAAGCTAGAGCAGTGAGAATCAAAAACCAAATTAAAAACACCTTCCTCCCATCAACCCTCTTCTACGTCCTCTCCTAAGTGGCTTGAGGGAACGGGGAATGGTGGTTGTGGTCAGTCTGTATCCCTTCATCTCCGCTGCTCCTTCACAAACAATCTCCTCCCCTGCTCCAGCGTGGGGTCCCCCCCACAGGATACAGTCCTTCCCTAACTGATCCTACATGGATCAGTTCCCACAGGCAGCAGCTCTTCAAGAACTGCTCCAAATATGGCTCCATACCACAAAGTCCATCCTTCAGGAGCAAACTGATCCAACATGGGTTCCCCACGGGCAGCAGCTCCTGCCAGTTCACCTGCTCCTGCGTGGGCTCCTCTCCATGGGCTACAGGTATGGCCCAGAGTCTGCTCCGTCAGGGGTTCTCCACAGGCCGCAGCCTCGTTCAGGTCAGATCTACTTGCTCCACCGTGGGCTCCTCCACAGGATGAAGCATGGAAATTTGCTCCACCATGGTTCACCATGGACTACAGGGGACAGCCTGCTCCACCACTATCCTCTCCAAAGGTCGCAGGGGAACTTCAGCTCTGGCGCCTGGAGCACCTCCTCCCCCTCCTTCTTCACTGACCTTGGTGTCTGCAGGGCTGTTGCTCATTCCTTGCCCTCCCAGCTGCTGTTGTGCAGCAGGTTTTTTTTTCCCCTTTAATAAATATACTCTCTCAGAGGTGCAAACAACATGCCTTATTGGCTCAGCTCTGGCCAGTGGCGGGTTCCTTTTGGAACCGGCTGAAAAAAATGGCTCTTGTCTAATAATGGAGCAGCTTCTGGACTCTTCCCACAGAGACCACCCTTGCAGCCCCCTGCTACCAAAACGTTGCCACTTAAACCCAATACACCCTGTCATCGCCATTGTTATATCTAGACAATCAAAACACTCCCTAACGTACAGGGTTACCCCCCCCACACACACCTCTCCTTCCTATCCTAATCCTTCTGAAGAGCTTGTAGCCGTCTGTTGCAGCACTCCAGTCGTGGGAGCCATCCCACCATGTTTCGATGATAACTATGTCATAGCTTCCCTGCTGCACAATGGCTTCCAGCTCCTCCTGTTTGTTGCCCATACTGCGTGCATTGGTGTAGATAGATGCACTTAGGTTGGGCTAGAGAACCCACCACCTTTTTTGGGGGAGAAGCCCTAATTCCTGCATGACCATTCCCAGATACTTTTGTGATTTCTAACCCATCAATGTCTCCTGTGTCTTCGCTGCCACAGGGCTCTCCATCCCCTACCTCAACTGGGACAGCAGACCAATGGACCTTGCTAGCACACTGTCCCTTAACCATTTTCATGTCACCCCCAGGTTTGTCTCTGTCAAGCCTGGTTTTATCCCTTTCCCCCTTCAAATCTAGTTTAAAGCCCTAAAGTCAACTGGGACCTCCCAGTTAGCCAGAACTGCTGGTAAATTATTCAAAGTGGCTTGGTGAGCACTTCTGCCAGCTCCTTCAGCACCCTTGGGTGGATCCCATCCGGCCCCATAGATTTGTGGGTGTCCAAGTGGTGTAGTAGGTTGCTAACCATTTCCCCTTGGATTATAAGGGCTTAATTCTGCTCCCTGCCTCTGTCTTCCAGCTCAATGGGATGGGTACCCTCAGAACAATTAGTCTTACTATTAAAGACTGAAGCAAAGAAGGCATTAACTACCTCAGCCTTTTCCTCATCTCTCGTCGCTATGTTTCCTCCTGTATCCAATAAAGGATGGAGATTCTCCTTAGTCCTCCTTTTCTTGTTTATGTATTTATAAAAACATTTTCATTGTCTTTTACTGTAGTGGCCAAGTTAAGCTGTAGCTGGGCTTTGCCCCGTCTAATCTCCTCCCCACAAAACCTCACAACATCTTTGTAGTCCTCCTGAGTTGCCTGCCCTTCTTCCAAAGGTCATAAACTCTCTCTCTCTCTTTTTTTTTTTTTTTTTTTTTCCCCTGAGTTCCAGAAGAAACTCTCTGTTCAGCCACATTGGTCTTGTTCCCCACCAGCTTGTCTTTCAACATATAAGGACAGGCTGCTCCTGTGCCTTCCAGATTTCATTCTTGAAGAAGGTCCAACCTTCCTGGACTCCTTTGCCCTTTAGAACTGTGTTCTAAACCCATCAGCCAGGTCCCTAAATAGGCCAATTCTGCCCTTTGAAAATCCAAAGTAGTAGTTCTGCTGACTGTCCTACTTGCTTCCCCAAGGATCAAGAATCACAGAATCACAGAATCACAGAACTGTAGGGGTTGGAAGGGACCTCAAAAGATCATCGGGTCCAACCCCCATTCTCTCATCTCATGATCACTGTGCACAAGATGGCCTACAATTAAGACATCACCCACAAAGACCTTCCCTGTTGTTGTGTTAAAGGGTAAGGAAGTTTGGCAGGACCTAAACCCCCTTGCCTTCCAGCTTGTCCTCAGATATCAGAGGGGCTGAGGGTGGCTGGGCTTAGATTCCGAGCGATGCCCAATTTGACACTATAAGTCCGGTCGCATTCAATATATTAAATTATATTAAATTATCAAGATTACGGATGCACAAATAGTGTGATACACTTTCAGTCTAGCAAATGACTGGTGTAGTTTATTGAAGCAACAGGAGTACAGGTTCTTTTGGTTTGCCTGCTATAAATACACTGTCTGCAAAGCACGTGCAAATACCCAGAATATGAAAAACACAACCAACTACACATGTACTAACTTATGAAACAACTCTACAGAGAATGTTAGGTTTCCTGGGGAAGCACTCGGTATAACCAAGAGTTCGAATCTCACCCAATGGGAGTCCCTGGGGGGGAAGAGAGGTTCAGCCTGTTGACTGATCCCCGAAGTCAGCAATGTCCTTACAACTTATTTGTGATGGTGTCTTCCCCTACATTTTCCTTCTCTTGAGCCATTTTTATACTATTTTCTTACTTTTAGGTGGAGCTTGAGTGACTCCAGTCATACGTGTCTTCGTTGATTGGTATAATTTTTTTCTCGCATTTGTTTAAAGGTATAGGCTCAGAGAAATTCAGAGCGCATGCTCAGTGAGGGGTGGTTGCACCTTGGAGGTGGGTAGCCTGTGGGATGGAGATGTGTTTTGGCATTATAATGAGATTATAATGAGCAAAGTTCACCCAGAGGACATGACTCGGTTATCAGTTACACTGAGGGCTGGCCATGCAATCTATCAGTTCCATGGTACCATCAGGTTCCCCATCCCTGCAGTGATAGCACAGAGCCTGGCTGCGGTGTCTCCACTCCACCTTCTGTGCTATATCTCTTAGAGTCAACACACCGAGCTGCCCTGATGCTACCAATACCTAAGGTTGCAGGCTATGTTGCCAAGGAGACTATCATGGAACAGATTCAATGCATAACTGTCATATTTCACCCTGAAAATTTCTTCACCACTGAATCTTCTCTTAAGATGACAGGTATCCTTACACAATAGGTTTGAGGCTCTGGAGCTTGAGGAATGGGTAGGTGAGGATGTGGTGGAAGGACCACCCAGGAGGTTTTCTAGGGCAAGGAAGTTTACTCCATGCCTCAAGACTGCCTCCACCAAGAAGGAAAGAAGGGTAGTTGTTGTAGGCGACTCCCTTCTGAGGGGAACAGGGGGCCCCATATGTCGGCCTGACTCTACCCATAGGGAAGTCTGCTGCCTCCCTGGGGCCCGGGTCAGGGACATTACCAGGAAACTTCCTGGCCTGGTTCACCCCTCCGATTATTACCCCTTAGTGATAATTCAGGCTGGCGGCGATGAAATTGCTGAGAGAAGCCTGAAGGCTATCAAAGGGGACTTCAGGGGATTGGGGAGGTTACTGGATGGAGTGGGAGCACAGCTGGTGTTTTCCTCTATCCCTTCAATGGCAGGGAGGGATACTGAGAGGACCCAGAAAACCCAGCTGATCAATACATGGCTGAGAGGCTGGTGCCACTGCAGGAATTTTGTGGGGTTTTTTGACCATGGGGTGGTTTACTTGGCACCTGGCCTGATGGCTGCAGAAGGGTCCCACCTATCTCAAAGGGGGAAAGGGATCCCAGCCCAGGAGCTGGTGGGGCTCGTTGAGAGGGCTTTTAACTAGGTATGAAGGGGGACGGGGATGAAATGAGGCTCGATAGAGATGAGTCTGGGGGAGCAATGCCAGGGTTGGGGGTGAAGGCAATGGCTCAGCTGAAGTGTATCTACACTAATGCACACAGCATGGGCAACAAACAGGAGGAGCTGGAAGCCATTGTGTGTCAGGCAAACTATAACTTAGTTGCCTTCACTGAAACGTGGTGGGACCACTCCCATGACTGGAGTGCTGCAGTGGATGGCTACAAGCACTTCAGAAGGGACAGGCAACAAAGAAGGGGCGATAGCGTGGCTCTCTATATTAGAGAGTGTTTTGATGTTGTTAAGCTTGGGGCTGGAAATGATAAGGTCAAGTCACTATGGATAAGGATCGGGGGAAGGCCAACAAGGCAGACATTCTGGTGGGGATCTTTTATAGACCACCAAACCAGGATGAAGAGAAGGATGAGGCGTTCTATAAGCAGCTGGCAGAAGTCACACAATTGCCAGCGCTTGTTCTCATGGGGGACTGTTGTGGTTTAACCTGGCCGGCAGCTAAGCACCACTCAGCTATTTGCTCACTCTCCCCTTTCCCTCTATGGGATAGGGGAGAGAATCAGGAAAGAAATGAAAGCTTGCGTGTTGAGCTAAAGACAGTGTATTATGACAGAAAAGAAAGGAAACTAATAATAATAATAATAGTAGTACTACTACTACTGTGTACAAAACAAGTGATGCACAATATAATTGCTCACCACTCAACAACCAATGCCCAGCCTATCCCCGAGCAGTGGTCCCCCCACCCTGGCTAGCCACCTCATATTATTGTTCAGCATGGCGTCATATGGTATGGATTATCCCTTTGGCCAGTTTGGGTCAGCTGTCCTGGGTCTGTCCCCTCCCAACTCCTGCTGCACCCCTAGCCTGCCCGCTGGCAGGACAGAGCGAGAAGCTGAAAAGTCCTTGGCTTAGTGTAAGCACTGCTCTGCAACAATGAAAACATCAGTGTGTTATCAGCATTATTCTCATCCTAAATCCCAAACACAGCACCCTACCAACTACTAGGAGGAAAATTAACTCTATCCTAGCCGAAACCAGGACAATATCCACCCCTTATTCCATACCATTTTTGCCATGCCCGGGTCCCACACTTTCCATTATATTCCAATTAATCACCACTTTTCATATATGTATATAAAATGTCCACTGAGTTTGCGTAGTCCATGACTGACTTTGGGCTCCATATGTCACAACAATCTTTCAGGGCAGATCAGATGGTGTGTGATGTTGGATCGTCGCATGCTCAAGCCTGTTTTAGCTACATCACACCGCTATGCTTGTCCAATTCTATTAACATTCATTCATTGTTATCTACGTGACTGTTAGTGTAATACCATTAATAGGACATATAGCCATCATAGTAGTGACGATATACAGTATTATATAGCAGTTCAAATCATATCCTATTCTCTTCCCAAGTCAAATCCCCTTCAGGTACATATTCGATTTCCCCATTCTTCTGCATTACCCACCAAGTGCATCCATGTGGGAAATCGGTCAGAAAGTATGTGGAGTATGTTAGACACAGAGATGAAGTGAGAAAAGGAAAATGCAGAATGAGGCGAAAGTCACGTAGCCTGAAGATAAAGGAGGTATAACTGGGAGACAAGAAGATCAAAAAACAACATGTGCAGTCCGGCCTGTTGCTCCTGAGTACACGAAAAGGAGATATGGCTGCTGTGCGATCGCCTTGTGAACAATAATAACGGCTAACGAGCAAACCTTGCCAAGTTGTGTGATAAAAGCATGTAGATACGCTAAGCCTATATAAGTAGATAGGTTAGGCAATAGAGTGCTTCAGCTACACACCAGCCTGCAGTCGTGTCGTTCGTTCCCTTCAAATGGTGACCCCGACGTGATATGGACAGATACAGACAGACAACGCTGGCATAGTGTCTGAAGGGAACCCCGCTGAATGAGTCAAGCTGACAGATGGACTGCAGCTTCCCCATCCGGATCCACGCCTATCCCCAGGTGAACAGCGGGAAGAAAAATGGGGGTAAATCTATCGGCCGGGGAAGAGGCGATAGTGAAATTGATAAGCAAACTCTTAGAAAAAAGAGGGACAAAATATGACTCATATAAGCTGAAACTACTGTTAAAGTTTTTACAAAAAAATGGTTTTTTTGTACAAAAATTTTTTTACAAAAAAATGGATTTTCATTAGTATCTCTAGGAATCTTCTACCTGGCTGTGTCAAGTGGTGTGGATATGAGTGCAGTTCTCTTCAAACTTGGTTTCCGTGATTCATCGCTGCAATCTAAAGGGGCTGCTGGTACAGGCACATTTCTGTTGGCATATGCTATTCACAAATTGTTTGCTCCAGTACGAATCAGCATTACTATAGTTTCTGTGCCATTTATTGTCCGATACTGCTGGAAGATTGGTTTCTTCAAACCTCCTACCCCAAATCTGTGATAACTTCTTTAGGTTTTTACTCGCCCAATGTGGGGCTCAAGGAAATTGAGATAAGGATGACAGCTGAGAGAAGCAACGGGCAAAACATGGATTGAATGTTTTTGTGAATGTAAAAGTTGTGAAGAATTCAATAAAGTTGTAATTGTAAGGAATATGTTTCATATTAGTGTGGTGAAGGGACGAGGGGTGGTGTGTGTGTAAATTGTCCACCTCGTCGGTGTAGTGATGATGTTATGTTTATTTTGGAGTGGGGAATTCTTTTTCTTTTTGATGTAAGTGAAGCTTGTGAAGATTGTGATAACTGTAAGGTAAGAGTATATTGTGATCATTCTTAAATATACCTTCCAGATAGGCGAGGGGTGGCATGTAGTGGGTTTACATATTGTTCTGACAAACAGCCCATGGAATTCACCAGTGTTTGTCATCAAGAAGAGCGGGAAATGGAGATTACTGCATGATTTGTGATGAGTCAATGCAGTGATCGTGGACATTGCAGCCAGAAAAAAAAAAAAGAAAAAAAAAAGGAAAATGAAAAGAAAATTTAAAAAGAAAAAAAAAAAAGAAAGAAAAAAAATGGAAAGAAAAATAAAAGAAAAAAAAGGAAAAAGAAAAAAAAGAAAAAATAGAAAAAAAATGAAGAAAAAAAAGAAAAATAAAAAAGGAAAAAAGAAAAAAGGAAAACAAGGGGAAAAAAAAGAAAAAAAATAAAAAGAAAGAAAAAGAAAAAAGAAGGAAAAAAGGAAAGAAAAATGGGAAAGAAAAAAGGAAAAAAAGAGAAAAAAGAAAGAAAGAAAGGAAAGAGAAAAAAATAGAAAAAAGGAAAGAAAGAAAAAAGAAAGAAAAAGAAAAAAAGGAAAAAAGAAAGAAAAAGAAAAAAGTAAAGAAAAAAAGAAAAAATAGAAAAAAGGGAAAGGAAAAAATAAAAAGAAACAAAAAGAAAAAAAAAGAAAGAAAAAAAGGAAAAATAGGAAAAAGAAAAAAAATAAATAAAAAAGAAAGAAAAAAGGGAAAGAAAAGAAGAAATAGGAAAAAAATGAAAAAATTGAAAAAAAAGAAAAAAAAGAAAAAAAAGAAAAAAAAGAAAAAAGAAAAAAGGAAAAAGGAAAAAAAAAACTAGTACCTTTGCATAGTGGATCGGACACGCAATATACTGTAGGTGTTGCTCAATGCATTGAAAGGGCACATTTGAGTCACATGCCAAAGGAAAACTTGTTTCTAAAATTTAAGGAGCTGTTATTTTTGGTAGAGCAGTGAGTGCACCTGTATTGTATTATTCACATGCAGAGCCACACCATGTTACCTGGTATTTTTGCAGAGGGTAATACACGCGCTGACCAGCTAACTAATATGACCCAGACTGCCCTGGTGCCTAAGGTGCTGGAGCAAGCACAGTTATGCCATGCCTTTTTTTTCATCAAGCTGCCAAAGTTTTGGCAAAACAATTCGCTATATCGATCACTGACGCCAAATTGATCGCCCAAACACGTCCTGACTGTCAACAACATGTTTCGACCCCGTCTTTAACAGTAAACCATAGAGGTCTACAGTCCTTACAGTTATGGCATACCGACGTAACGCATATTCCAGAATTTGGTCGCTTGAAATATGTTCACATATCGGTAGATACTTTCTCTCTTGCTATTTGGGCGACAGCTGCAGTGGGTAAAACTAGTCGCCATGTCCAGGCTCACTTCCATGTTGCTTTTGCAGTGCTAGGCATCCCAAAGGAAATAAAAATTGACAATGGCCTCGCCTATTCACTATCCACTCCCTTCAAACCTTTTTTCAAACTTGGGGTAACCGACACATCACAGGAATTCCTCATTCCCCCATGGGTCAAGCCATTGTTGAGCTCACACATTGCACCTTGAAAGCACTGCTAAATAAACAAAAAGGGGGAGACACCCAGGAAACACCACAGAACACGTTGGGAAAGGCACTTTACATAATGAATCACCTAGCATTACCCTTTCCTCACAAAGAGGTACTGCACATAGTAAAACATTACAAAAATATGAATTCCACGCTGTCACGGGTGCCACAATCAGAGCAGGCCTTAGTGATGGTAAAAAAAAATTAAATACAGGTCTCTGGGAGGGACCCCAGCCTCTAATAACTTGGGGTCGAGGGTATGTTTGTGTCTCCACAGGTCTCGGACCAAGATGGGTACCAGCAAGGGGGTAAGGCCATGGCTGGCCTCCTCCTCACAATCACCGCTGTCATCGGTTATTGCCAGCCCTGGGTCTCCATCCAACCATGCACAACATCGGGGTCACCCTCGCCAAGATGACAGGACAAGAAGCGATGTGCCTGTCCCTGGCTAGTGCTAATGACCCCTTTACGACATGTCTGGTGGGGATCCTGGCAGATAACAAAGACTGGACTGTCTACTTGCCACGAGCGCCCCTAGAGGCACAGGAATTAGATATCCTGGGAAGTGTAACAGCCACTGCATGTGTAAGGTTCAATTACATGGGCAAAAACCAAACCATGAAACAAATTGTCAATGTCACACTCGCTCCTTATCGCAATGCATCTCTTTGGTGTAATTATACAAAACTATAATAGCATTGTTCCTTGTGCCAGGAGCAGCTCTGCTCGGCTGTGGGATCGACTGTGGAACGGACGCCCCTAGGTGCAACCCGAGCATTTTCCTCGGAGGGGTCTCCACTCTCAGCCGCTCACCACGGGAGTAGACAAGGACCTCCTGAAGCCGCGGACAAATTATTTTAAGTGATATTTTCTTGTGGTATGAATGAAAAGTGAAAGAGTGTGTGTGATTGTGTGATTGTGTGATTGTGCTGTGTGAGTGAGAAGTAGCATCGCAGCGAAGCACCATCCTTAGTGCTTAGTGGCTTGTTGATTGGTGTACATTCTAGTAGGCATGCTACTTTACAATCAGAATTTGTATGTGATTTTCACCCTGTTGCTTATTGTAATGTTTGCAGTGCTTGATAGAAAAATATATAGAAAGCATTTGGTTAATTGTAAATAAAAAGGGGGAATTGTGGGAAAGGAATTCGCAGGTGGCTTTGCGCTGTTTCCCACGTCCTTGTATTAGAGATAATGAGGAAACAAGCTAGAGACAAGTGCATGGAGAAGCTAGACCAATTATAAGTTGTTATCAGCGCATGCTGTAGTTAGTTGCCTATATATACTCCGTGAGAACCTGCAATAAAGGAGGACGATTATACTCGCATTGAGGTTGCATCATTACTCGGGTCCGTTTCCCTTTCTGACAACATTGGACAAGGGAATTGAGTGCACCCTCAGGAAGTTTGCAGATGACACCATGTCAAGGGGAAGTTTGTTGTTCTGCCCGAGAGTAGGAAGGCCCTGTAGAGGGACCTGACAGGTTGGATTCCTGGGCAGAGGCCAACGGTATGAGATTCAACATGGCTAAGTGCCGGTCCTGCACTTGGGCCATCTCAACCCCATGCAACGCTACAGGCTTGGGGCAGAGTGGCTGGAAAGCTGTGCAGAGGAAAAGGATCTGGGGGTGTTGGTCAATGCTCGCCTGAACATGAGTGTACCCAGGTGGCCAATAAAGCCAGCGGCATGCTGGGTAGTATCAGGAATAGTGTAGCCAGCAGGACCAGGGAGGTGATCATTCCCCTGTACTCTGCTCTGGTGAGGCTGTACCTCAAGTACTGTTTGCTTTTGGGCCCCTCACTTCAAGAAAGATATTGAGGCCCTGGAGTGTGTCCAGAGAAGGGCTACTATGAAGCTGGTGAAGGGTCTGGAACACAGGCATTATGAGGAGTGGCCGAGGGAAATGTTTAGTCTGGAGAAGAGGAGGCTCAGGGGAGAACTTATTGCTCTCTACAACTACCTGAAAGGAAGGTGTGAGGAGCTGGGGGTCAGCCTCTTCTCACAGATAACTAGTGATAGGACTATAGGGAGTGGCCTCCATTTGCACCAGGGAAGGTTTAGGTTGGAAATTAGGAGAAATTTCTTCTCAGAAAGAGTGGTCAGGCATTGGAACGCCCAGGGAGGTGGTGGAGTCACTATCCCTGGGGGTGTTTAAGGAGTACTTGTTGTGGTTTAACCCGGCTGGCAGCTAAACACCACACAGCTGTTCGCTCACCCTCCCCCCTCCCTCTCTGGGATGGAGGAGAGAAACGGGAAAGTGAAGCCTGTGAGTTGAGATAAAGACAGTTTATTAAGACAGAAAATAACAATGATAATATGTACAAACAAGTGATGCACGATGCAATTGCTCACCACCCGCTGACCGATGCCCAGCCCAACCCTGAGCAGCCGGCCATCTACCCTGGCTAGCCACCCCTATATATTGTTTAGCATGCCATCAGATGGTATGGAATACCCCTTTGGCCAGTTTGGGTCAGCTGGCTCGGGTCTGTCCCCTCCCAGCTCTTGCTGCACCCCCAGCCTGCCCGCTGGCAGGACAGAGCGAGAAGCTGAAAAGTCCTTGGCTTAGTGTAAGCCCTGCTCTGCAGCAATTAAAACATCAGCATGTTATCAGCACTCTTCTCATTCTAATCCAAAATATAGCACCCTACCAGCTACTAAGAGGAAAAATAACTCTGTCCTAACTGAAACCAGGACATATATCCACCCCTTATTCCATACCATTAATGTCATGCTCAGGTTACACTTTTTCCAATACATTCTAGTTAATCACTACTTTCATCTATGGTAGTGATGACACACAGTATTATATAATAATTAACATAATACAATCCAACTCATGGGCTATTCTCACCCAGTATTAAATCCCCTTGAGGTACACACCGGACCTCCCCATTCTTTTGCATTACCCACCAAGTGCATCCAGGTCCTTGAGCAAAAGCAATCCCACGAATGGGTTTGCCTTTTCCTAAGGCAGGAGTATCCCAGACTGTTTTACCCAGCATGTTTCTTACATGCACTACAGGAACTTTATCCCCTTCTACTGTACGTAGCAGGTTTGATTGGGCAAGTCCAGCTCGGCTGGCAGATCCCCTAGTATTGACTAACCAGGTGGCCTTTGCCAAATGTGTGTCCCAATTTCTGAATGTCCCAGCACCCATTGCTTTCAGTGTAGCCTTTAACAGTCCATTGTATCGCTCAACTTTACCAGAGGCTGGTGCGTGATAGGGGATGTGATACACCCACTCAATACCATGTTCCTTGGCCCAAGTGTCTATAAGGTTGTTTCGGAAATGAGTCCCATTGTCTGACTCAATTCTTTCTGGGGTGCCATGTCGCCTTAGGACTTGCTTTTCAAGGCCCAGGATAGTGTTCTGGGTGGTGGCATGGGGCACAGGATATGTTTCCAGCCATCCGGTGGTTGCTTCCACCATTGTAAGTACGTGGCGCTTGCCATTGCGGGTTTGAGGGAGTGTGATGTAATCAATCTGACAGGCCTCTCCATATTTGTATTTCAGCCATCGTCCTCCATACCAAAGAGGCTTTGACCGTTTGGCTTGCTTGATTGCAGCACGTTTCACAATCATGAATAACCTGTGCTATAGTGTCCATGGTCAGGTCCACCCCTCGATCACGAGCCCATCTGTATGTTGCATCTCTGCCTTGATGGCCCGAGGTTTCATGGGCCCATCGGGCTATAAATAGTTCACCCTTATGTTGCCAGTCCAGGTCCACCTGAGCCACTTCAATTTTGGCAGCCTGATCCACCTGCTGGTTGTTTTGATGTTCTTCAGTAGCCCGATTCTTGGGCACATGAGCATCTACATGGCGTACCTTCACAACCAGGTTCTCTACTCAAGCAGCAATATCTTGCCATAATGCAGCAGCCCAAATGGGTTTGCCCCTGCGCTGCCAGTTGTTCTGTTTCCATTGCTGTAACCACCCCCAAAGGGCATTTGCTACCATCCATGAATCAGTGTATAGGTAGAGAACTGGCCACTTTTCTCGTTCAGCAATATCTAAAGCCAGCTGGATGGCTTTCACTTCTGCAAATTGACTCGATTCACCTTCTCCCTCCGCAGCTTCTGCAACGCGTCGTGTAGGACTCCATACAGCAGCTTTCCATCTCCGATGCTTTCCCACAATGTGACAAGACCCATCAGTGAACAAGGTATATCTCTTCTCATTTTCTGGTAGCTTGTACAGTGGGGCTTTTTCAGCATGGACCACCTCCTCCTCTGATGACATCCCAAAGTATTTGCCTTCTGGCCAGTCCATAATCACTTCCCGGACAATTGCGGTTTCCTATCCAAGCCTACTGAGTAATCAGGGCAACCCACTTGCTCCATGTAGCATCAGTTGCATGATGTGTATAGGGGACCCTTCCTTTGAACATCCAGCCCAGTACTGGTGTCATAAGTTACCTCTCAATTAATTTCAGAGAGCATTTCTTCAATCATACAAATAAGTTTATTGAATAAGCAGCCAGCAAGCAAAACAGCACTGGGCGGCTGGGGAGTCTCTGCTCTGCCAACGGCGTGCACCCACCCCCCTCCAGAGTCCCCTTTTATAGTCTGGTGAACACGTGACATATCCAGGTATGTTCTGCAACTGCACACACTGTTGGTAGGGGGTCGTGTCAGTCTCTCTGGTGGTCGTGGAGATGAAGGCCATAGTCTTCCTCTGCATTGTGACTCAACTCCTTTTTCCTTATTTGGTCATGTTGGCCCAGCATGTTGCCAAAACAGTTTAACAACTTATAGAAAAGAAGGGGGGAAGGGGCATAATGTCTAGCCAGGCGCTTCACAGTTTCTTATCTCAGCAAGAAACCTTCACTACCCCCACTCTTCAAACAGAACTCCTTGCTTCTTATAATACAAAAGACAATGAACAAACATTGATTGTATATTACAATCCCTCCTTTTTCTTTTGGTTACTCATTTTGTTCATTGAATCTCTGCAATGCCTGGCTACTGAGGCGACGCGTTCGGGTAGTTACAATACCCCCTTCCCAGTTTAGAACTTGGGCAGAAATAAAACCCCGGATCGGTTGAAGCATGGCTGAACTGACACCAGGTCACATAATGAAGTGCGGCTTCCCATTGAATCAGGCTCCATTTAAAGGGCTGGTGAGGGTGCGCAGACCCGTAGCTCACCGGAATTATGACACTGACTCCCATGTATCGTAGGAGATGATCATCTTTCCCAGGTGCTTTAAATAGACCTCGTTCAGCCCCTCGACTCCCCACCGTTTCACTTCTCTGCCTCGCTTGTCAGTTCAGTTGCAGCGAACTACAAGGTATTAATTCTTCTCGGCAGCAGCAGTGTTCTTCAGGGGAATTTGCTAAATGGCTGTTAAATTGTCTGCACCCGCTTTAATTAAACAGGGCTTCCTCCCCCTCCCACAATACAGGGATAATACACAATACTTATCGAGTCCATTTCAGTGTCAGCTTCAAATCATCAGGACCTGGGGCAGCTTCCCACTTATCCTCATGAACTGGTCCTTTCACGTAGCTGGCATGAGTCCATCCTTTCTCCGCTGTCCAGACAGCCATCTCTGTGGTGAGCAACAAAACATAGGGACCTTCCCAACGTGGTGTTAAAGACGTCTCTTTAAACCTTGTCCCCAGGTTGTATCTTATGAATCTCAACTAGTCATCCTGTAATTGAGGGTGGTCTGATGGCAGTTCCAAATCATAAGGCATGTCATATAGCATTTCAAAAGGAGAAATTCCTACATCAGTTCGGGGCTGTGTCTGTATGTTTAACAGCGCGAGAGGTAAACATTTTACCCAAGAGGCTTTAGTTTCCAGCATGAGTTTAGTTAGTTTTCACCATTCATTTGCTCTACCTTTCCAGAACTTTGGGGATGCCACGGAGTGTGGTATTCCCAACTCGTTCCTAAGGCTCTTATGGTCTCTTGAGATTTTTTTTTTTTTTTTTTTTTTTTTTACTTTAGAGACAAAGTGAGGGCCTCGGTCAGAGTCAATTGTTTCTATAATTCCGTCAAGTAATATTTTTACCATGGTTTGAGCCGTAGCTCTTGCCATTGGAAAGGCTTCAACAAAATGCATGAGATGATCCACAATTACTAGTAAATATTTGTACCTTCCTGTTTTTGTAAGTTTTGTAAAGTCCAATTGGATTTTGGCAAAAGGTCGGTGAGCCAATTCCCGACCTCCCAACACTTTTTCTCTCATCTGTCAGGCGTTTACCTTTCTACAAGTTATACAATCATTTACAATTCGTTTTGCTATATTATAGATCCCAGTACACATATATTTTGTTGCAAATTGATCCACCAATGCTTGGGTTCCCCAGTGAGTATTTTCATGTAATCTCTGTAACACCCTCAAAGCTGCCGATTTTGGGAGTATCTCCCGTCCATCAGGTAGCATCCATTTACCTTTATCAGTCTCCTTTATTCCCATTTGAATCATTTTGTTCTTTTCCTGTATGGTAAAACTGAATAGAGTATAAGCTGGCCCGTGATGATAACAGTGTGTATATTCCTCATTTTCCCTTCCCTGGATAAGGCATCGGCATAGGATTGCATCCATACCGAAGTCTTCCCAACAAGCATAGCATGGGAATTCCCCTAAGTCGTTGCCACAGTCTGGGCATTCTTCCCTTGTTTCTATTATTCGTATATTCATTAATGCGGCCCTTTTGGCCTCTTGGTCTGCCAAGTTGTTTCCTCTGATCTGAGGAGCGAGGCCTCGCTGATGTCCTTTAACATGTACTACAGTAATTTTCTGTGCTTCTTCTACTAATAAGGCAGCTGCCACTACTGCCTGTAAACAACTCGGCCAGCCCCGGCTAACCAGGTCCAACAACTTAGACAGATAAGCCACAGGCTTCTTACTCCCCGCCCATTCCTGGGCCAGTACCCCATATGCAGTGCCTTCAGTACTATTTACAAATAAGAAAAACGGCCTCCTCAGATCTGGAAGGCTCAGTACTGGGGGGTTTACTAAGTCTTCTTTTAATTTATCCAATTTCTTAGTTCCTTTACTTAACCAGTGACCTAAGTACTTTACCTCTTGTTCCACAAACTGCAACTTCGATCATGAGACTTTCAGTCCCTGTGTGAAATGTGTTTGATTCGTGTCAGTATGGAACAATGCTAGGGCCGCATGATGAAATATAAACTCCTATTTAAGAAAAACAGAGTGATTAGTGTACATAGTTCTTGTATCATGCAAAGGAACGATCCAGCAATTTGTGTAAATAGAGGGTTTGAAGGGCGAACATTGAGACTCTAGTCTGGGAGATAAGAGGACCAAGGAGTTTTTTAGGAAACTGCAGACTTTTGCATGGGACGCTGCCAAAGCCTCTGATAACCAGCAAAGAGATCCCCCAAATAAGGAGAAAGGGGGAGTTGAAGGACGACCGAAGGACAAAGCCTGGGAGGAAGACTACGAGCCTTCAGCACAAGAGACCCCCAGAAAGACCACCAGAGACTGATACGCATGCATCCAGAGAGGGTTTGGATTCTGGGAACTAATTATAATAACCCTGCCTTTTCTAGGAATAGTGATGAATATGTATTAGTCTAAAAAATAAACCACCTGATGTAACAGGTGTACGTCTTGGGTAGAGCAGAGACTCCCAGCACACCCAGCGCTGTTTGCTTGCCTCTATTCGCTTAATAAATCACAAAAATCCTATTTGGGACTCAATCATTTATCACACCTGTAAACTCAGAAAGTTTAACAACTGTAAACTGGTCACATCCCTTAATATGTACACTTTCTGTGCCTCTCTTAATAGCTCATCCAAACCCCTATCTTGCCATTCCTCTATCTTCTCTAGTTTCTTCCTAATATCTGTCCAGGATTTTGCCACAGACTGAGTTTTTAATAGGGCTTCTCCCACAGGGGTTCCTGGATCTAGCCCAGAGTATAGTTGTAAACCTTTTTGTAATCTTTCTAGCCATTCTCTTGGAGTTTCATCTTTCTTCTGTTGTTCATTAAAGGCTTTGTTAATATTCTGCCCTCTGCCCTCCCATGATACTATGGGACAGCCACGTATCCCATACCTGGTTGTGGTCCTCCCATTGCTATCTCTCTCAGTGGATACAACCCCCCCTCATTTCTGGGCTTCTGTCTTCTGGCCTGGCTCCTGGTTACTGGTCCCTGAAAGCTAGAGTCAGTATCACTGTCAGAGTCTCCTGGGGGTTGTGGGTTAAGAGGGCCAGGAGTTGGAGGGGCTGTGGGGTGTGGTGGAATATAGGGAGGCGGTGGAGCCGGGATCTCTGGTTCTCAGCTTTTTCTACACTTCCCCTCCCCTCCTTTTTCTTTTAGAGGATATAGATTAGCTCGAGTCTCCGAACTAATCCACAGGTGTGCATACTCACTTTCCTCCAAACTAAAAGGTTCCTTTGAATTTACATAAATACTTAGGGCCTGACACATCCAATCTTCAAAAGACCCAAATACGGGCCAGTAAAGGTGGTCTCCTCGAATCTGTTTACCACCCCAAACTTCAACAAAATAATGGATCATTTTCACTTTATCCTTACCCCGCCTAGAAGGGGAATCATTCCAATTTTTAATCATTAATCCCAAGGGACTATCTGGGGGAATAGGGGGTAACCCCTCTTCTTCTCTTGTGTCTAGAGGGCCTGTGATAACAGAGCTGCCTGTTTGAAAAGTTCACCCAGCTGGGTACACTTGCACCCATGACACCCACCTCTGCCTTCACGACCTAGAGGGACTTCCAGATTCTGGAGTTCCCTGGAACTGAGGTCTGGGTAGCTCTTTGGGTCCTTGGGAAGTCTGTTCAGATATAGGCATCTGCCCAGGGAGGTTGCAGCCCTTCCATCTGGGTTTCAGCCTCAGCCTGGCCGGCACAGTGGCTGGACACCATTTTTGTTTCAGTAGAAGGCTCCTTCCTCTGCTGCTCCCAGAATGGCAAGCAACCCACCTTCTGCCCTCCCTGTGTGCCTTCCCATGCAAACTTCCCTCTTCACGAGCTTGGCAAGCCTATGACCAAATATATTCTTCCCTGTCTCTTACGGGCAGACCCCATCAGCACCCAGCAGAAAAGATTTCTCAAAGAAAGTCCCATGGTCTAAGTAGCTGAACCCCTGGCTGTGGCACCAGTACTGTAACCATCTGTTGATTTGCCAGATTCAGCTGGCCCTTTCAAATCCCTTCCCTTTGACCGGGAGGACGGATGTGAAAACTACCTGCTTTCCAGAGTCCCTTACCATTGGTCCCTGGTCTCTGTAGTCCTTGATACTCCTCACACTGCTCTTGGCTGTATCACTGCTGCCCACATGAAACAACGGCAGCGAATAATAGTCATTGGGCTGTACGAGGCTCGGTAGTCTCTTGGTGACAGCCCTGATATGTGCCCTGGTAAGCAACACACCTCTCTTGAGAGCGGATCAGGTCAAAGGATGAGTTCCTCTGTACGTCTCAGAAGAGAGTCTTCTATTACTATCACCCCTCAGATTATCTTAGCTGGACTAATTGTTATGTGGGTGTGGTGGTTTTACCCTGCTGGACAGCTGAACACCACCATAGCCACTCTTTCACTACCCTTCCAAAAAGAAAAAGAGGGAGAAAATACAGAATTATAGAAGAATATAATCTTTAAGGTTGGAAAAGACCTCCAAGATCATCTGGTTCAACCATCCCCCTACCACCCATACGACCCACTAAACCGTATCACTAAGCACCAAGTCCAACCTTTCTTTAAACACCCCCAGGGACAGTGACTCCACCACCTCCCTGGGCAACCCATTCCAATGCCTAACTACTCTTTCTGAGAAGAAATGTTTCCTAATTTCCAACCTGAACCTCCCCTGGTGCAACTTGAGAGCATTCCCTCTAGTCCTATCGCTAGTTAACTGCGAGAAGAGGCTGATCCCCAGCTCCCCACACCTTCCTTTCAGGTAGTTCTAGAGAGCAATAAGGTCTCACCTGAGCCTCCTCTTCTTCACACTAAACAACCCCAGTACCCTCAGCCGCTCCTCACAGGATTTGTGTTCCAGACCCTTCACCAGCTTCGTAGCCAGGTTCTCTGGACATGCTCCAGGGCCTCGATGTCTTTCTTGAAGTGAAAAAGTGAACACAGTACTCAAGGTACAGCTTCACCAGAGCAGAGTACAGGGGGGCGATCACCTCACTGGTCCTGCTGGCTACACTATTCCTGATACTAGCCAGCATGCCGCTGGCCTTCTCAGCCACCTGGGTACGCTGCTGACTCATGTTCAAGCAAACATCAACCAACATCCCCAGATCATTTTCCTCTGTACAGCTATCCAGACACTCTGCGCCAAGCCTGCAGCATTGCATCGGGTTGTTGTGGTCAAAGTGCAGGACCCAGCACTTAGCCATGTTAAACCTCATCCCATTGGCCTCTGCCCATTGACCCATCCTGTCCGGGTCCTTCTACAGGGTCTTCCTACTCTCGGGCAGAACAACAAACTTCCCCTTGACATGGTGTCATCTGCAAACTTCCTGAGGGTGCACTCAATTCCCTTGTCCAAATCATCAATAAAGACACTAAAGAGGATGGGCCCCAACACCGACCCTTGGGGAATACCACTCATGACCGATCACCAGCTGGATTTCACTCCATTCACCACCAGTCTCTGGGCCTGGTCATCCAGCCATTTTTTAACCCAGCAAAAAGTGTACCTGTCTAAGCCATGGGCCTCTAGCTTCTCCACGAGAATACTTTGGGAAACCGTGTCAAAGGCTTTGCTGAATTCTAGGTAGACTACGTCAACAGCCTTTCCATCATTCAACAGGCAGGTCACCCAGTCATAGAAGGAGATGAGGTTGGTCAGGCAGGACTTGCCTATGACGGAAAGAGCCCATGGGTTGAGATAAGGACAGGAAGGTCACTCACTCATTATTGTCAAGGACAAAACAGACTCGACATAGGGAGATTAATAGAATTTATTGCCTATAACCAGAAGACTAGAAGAGTGAAAAACTAAAAGCAAACTAAAACCACCTTCCCCCCTCCACCCCCCGTCCACCCCCCCCACATCCTCCCCCTGAGTGGCACAGGGGAAAGGGGAATGAGGCCTGCAGTCAGTCCATAACACTTTGTCTCTGCTATTCCTTCATGGTCACTCTCCTTCCCTAGTCCACTGTAGGGTCCCTCCCATGGGATACAGTCCTTCTCAAACTGATCCTACATGGACCAGTTCCCACAGGCAGTAGCTTTTCAAGAACTGCTCCAAATAGGGGTCCAGACCATGGAGTTCATCCATTAGGAGAAAACCTTTACAACATGAATCCCCCATGAGAGGAAGCTCCTGCCAGATCACCTGCTTCTGTGCAGGGTCCTCTCTACCAGCTACAGGTCTAGCCCAGTCTACTCCAGCAGGGGCTTTCCACAGGCCACAGCCTCCTTGTCTTGGTTTCAGCTAGGATAGAGTTAATTTTCCTCCTAGTAGCTGGGAGGGTGCTGTGTTTGGGATTTAGGATGAGAATAATGCTGATAACACACTGATGTTTTCATTGTTGCAGAGCAGTGCTTACACTAAGCCAAGGACTTTTCAGCTTCTCGCTCTGTCCTGCCAGTGGGCAGGCTGGGGGTACAGCAGGAGCTGGGAGGGGACAGACCCAGGACAGCTGACCCAAACTGGCCAAAGGGGTATTCCATACCAGCTGACGTCATGCTAAACAATATATAGGGGTGGCTAGCTGGGATGGGGGGGCGGCTGCTTGGGGATAGGCTGGACATTGGTCAGCGAGTGGTAAGCAATTGCATTGTGCATCACTTTTACACATTTTTATTACTATTATTATTATAATTATTATTTTCCTTTCATTTCTGTCCTAATAAACTGTTTTTATCTCAACCCACAGGTTTTCATTTCTTTCTAATTCTCTCCCCCCATCCCAGAGAGGGAGGGGGGAGGATGAGCGAACGGCTGTGTGGTGTTTAGCTGCCGACTGGGTTAAACCATAACAGCATGTTAAAACAAAATTCCTCTAAGGGTTATATCAGTGTAATAGTTGCTAATCACAGTGCTGTTTTTTTTTGACCTCAGGTCTGCTGTACCTGTTTTCAAAATTGAGTTATATAGCACATTACTTACTGTATGTGTTCCCTGTCATGTTGCTTATCCTTTCTGGGAGTTGGTTTAGGGTTATTATTTTGCTGTACTGTGTAACA
This sequence comes from Oxyura jamaicensis, assembly GCF_011077185.1. Classification (NCBI taxonomy): domain Eukaryota; kingdom Metazoa; phylum Chordata; class Aves; order Anseriformes; family Anatidae; genus Oxyura; species Oxyura jamaicensis. The sequence goes on along the minus strand of NW_023304313.1, from coordinate 311 downwards.
CTGGCTTATGATATGATAAAATTACCAGCCATGAGACAAATCTTGTATTTGTACTCAGCATTGCCATCAACTCCATACTTTGGAAACTTTCCCTCAGAAGCTATTAATAATTACACCTTCTACCCTTTTTCTTCAGGGAGCCCATCTATGGAGGGGACAGGGGGAGATGTTTTTTCCCACTTGTTCACTCTCCCTTTTGGAATTGACTGATCCAGTGCTTTTAGGAGGCAGTGCTTAAAGATTGACCAGCACTGATGGACACCCATGCCTTCAAAAGCAGGTTCCCAGGGGACCTTGCTGACTAGTTCCTT